>NC_136267.1:104837730-104995230 GCF_964187855.1 Myxine glutinosa
TGTTGACAGAGTGGCCGGACGGAGGTGACGCTTTGGTCTAGGACTTCGGTCCACAGGAGATCGGGACAGCGCTCGTCACGCTGTTATGTCGTTGATTATATATATGTATGTATATATATATATATATATATATATATATATATATATATATATATATATATATATATATATATATATATATATATATACTGTTACGGATTCGTCACTTCCGTTGTTGTGGTTTTCATCCACTTGAGATATTTCTGATATTATGTACTATTATTATTTTCAAAAGGTTTATTATTCACGAACGGTTATCAAAAGTTGAAAAGGATAACTTTAAGTGAAACAGGAAACCGGATCGAGAACCGGAAGACGAGGAGAAAAGAGGAAGTGGCGTGGCGAGGAAATTCGGACAAGACGCGTGACGTCGAACTCTAACAAGCGTTGTCTAACGAAGTTCACGAAGGAATTTTGAATTCCCTGAAAGGACATCCTACGGTAGGAGTTATCGCTGGGAGTGTGAAATCTGCGTAGTCGGGTTTTGGGCGCTGAGATTCGAGACGAATCCTCGCCTCGACTCAAGTACGAGCCGTCGGCCATTTTGAACCTCACGCTTCGCTCACCGAAAAGGTTTTTGCTAAGCGTCTGCTTTTCTCTGCATCCTGTCGTCTGTCGGGGATGTGTGTGCGCAAACGCTGCGTTGGAAGAGTACGCTGCGGTTCGCTGATTGAACTGTGAACGTGCACATCGAGTTTGCCTCTGGTTTCGGACCACGTGACCTGCTACGCTTTTTCTATGCCTACGCCTCGTCAGCATCCACGGAATGCGGGTCTCGATTCGACCTCGCTCTGACACTAGCTGGAGCGAATCACCTTCGCCTTGGAAAAGGTTACAGAGACATTGAGGAGGGTCCTTTTTCCTTCACTGAGAGCAGTGAGTTATCTGGCTTTATTTGGCGGTACCACCATAAGCAATAAGATATATAGAGTGCACTTGAAATTGCCTTTGCTTGCCACTAATTCCTTTGTTGCCATTTGTTGTACCCGTTATTCCTGTGTGTGATTTCTAATACAATTTTGTTCATTTATAATCATTGGTGTGGTTTCACTATTAATTTTCAACACAGGGTAACATATTTTTCTGCCGGGGCTCCTCTCGGGGTTCGGAGGTTACCGAGACCAGGAGATCATTGAGGACTCCGTAACAATACACACACAAATACATACATGCAGAATACACATTATACACCAAACATTCCTGAAATCACATGCACATTCCATTCTTGAATGAAACAAGGCATGAAAAGAAAAAGTTAATTTATTTTCAAAGAAAATACAAAAGTTTAAAATGTGCAAAAAAAATGGCAAAATGTAATTTTGTCCATTTAAATATGAAACTGCGCAGCTAATTACTTTTATGCAACTTATGATTGAAGTCATGATGATGCATGAGTGGGAAAGCACAAATGCTATTTTCCTAAACAAAGCTACAATAAGCAAGACAATCCCATCAGATTGTGCAAGAATGCATTGCATAAGAGTGAAATCAATTTTTTTTAAAATCATAAATGCCTTTAAAGCAGCAATATTAAAATTGGGCAAGTATTACATTTTCATAACCAGACAGAGCTCCGTTACATTTCACCATAGCAATTCCAAGGGGCAAAAATAAAGAAATATTTGATTTAAATTAACATGCAATTTAGATCTCTGCAGTTATCAACAAACAATACAACAAAATGAAAGAAAAGGAAACAAAAATGAATACTGTACCTTCAAATACCATTAAAGAGAGAATACTGTTTAGTTTAGAAAGCTAATAAATTAAAAATAATAATCATTGACAAATCCAGGGTAGGTGAATACGGCATTTTAAGAATTCCAAATGATTGCTGCGCTCAAACCTTATGACGTCGAAACATTAAGCATGACGTGATACTTCAACGACAAACCTGAGTACATTTAACTTAAAATCCACCCACCTGATCAACCACAAAATATTACAACTTCATTTTTTTCCAGCAAAGTACCCCCTTGAAAAACTTTCCCCAAAGTAATAATTATGGCTCCGTTTACCTTGGATCATTAAGTTAACAAAAGCTATTAAAGTTTAAAAAAGAAAACAAAAAAAACACTCATCATTACTAATTTGAAAATCCAAGCAGCACTTAGTTATTACTCATTGCATTTCCGTTCATTTCTCTTGAGGCTGGTAGAATTTGCTCGTGAGGCGAATAACATGTTTGTGGAAGGATTAGAAGGATGGTTTACAGATCCCTTTTTAGGAAGGAGTAACTCATTTATAGGAATGAGTTTTGTGGGTCGACATCTTGTTGAAAATAAGTGAAGATCGAAAACGTGCCAGGCATCTGGACGATTCGGTCCGACTCCATGTAGGTACGACATTCATAATCTTTGCACTCATCCTGGTGAAGTTTCCTCACAGCTATTCTCAGAACTTGTTTTGTTAACAAAGAATTGACACAAAACAAACATATAAACGACAAACCTGGGTTTAGCCTAATTTGTAATGAGAACTTGGTGATGAACAAATGCCTGTCTGTCACTCATGTTCATGTGGCGTATGCTTGCTGACCAAGACCTGATGTTGCCTTCTTGCTGCTCACATAGTTAGTTGCATGATGTGAGGCCTATCGCTGTTTTCTTACAGTGTTTCTTTGACTTCCTGTCGATAGGTGCTTGTAGCGCTTTGTCACCACATTGTTTGCGTAGGCCTTCATCAGCTTCGCAATTTCTGCCTCCTGAGGGAATGGTGTAGAAATATGGAAATTACGTGAAAAATGAGTCATGTTGTCTCATGGTTACCACAGTTTTATTTTCGGCACTTGACAAGCATTCGTTAATGATAAGGCCTTTATTCTTTACAGCTAGATGTTTATCTATTTGTGTCAGTTATTTTAAGGAAATACAAAGAAACCTCAACACAGGAGTAGGCAATGCAATTGGACAACATCATGCCTGCATCACATCCACACCCCGAGCCAATCACCCAATCCACCAGCACAAACTCACACCGCAAACCCGATCCAACCTGACATCCACGCAATTGGCAGGGGAAGGAGAACAGCATTGGGTGCGACAGGGGTGAAGACATACATCACAGCCACGACATGAACAATCACAACATATGATGATTTTTGATCAGTTTTGTTTTTTTAGGTGGGCAGAGAGTGAAGTTAAGTGAGAGTGGAATTAACACAAAAGACTTGTTGATGCTTGACAACACAGCTGACTTAGACAATCAATATCTCTTAAGCTAAGTACACAGAAATTGATGGGAGATCGGAATTGAATTGGGAGATTTGTAGGTGTGTTGTGTGCATGTTCAGATGTAACCTTTGCGTATAGGTACCTATCCAACGACATTTTAAACCCCGATGTTATCACCTTCCCAGGAGGACCATTTCATACATTCATGGCTCTATGTAAACTACTACTTTCAAGTATGTCCCCTGGTCCTGTCACTGTAAAACCTGATTAAAAAACATTTCCACATCTATTTTATCAATGTACTAGTTTTGAGTATTCTATAAGATCGCCTCATAATCGCCTTTCTAAAATAAAAAGTCTAGTCTACCCGACCGAGAATCGAATGAAGAATCGAATCGACAACCGAGAATGAAGGTGTGGAGGTTGAAAGAGGTGACAGTAAGGGAGGCATTAAAAGAGAGGCTGAGTAGGGTAGAGGATGATGTGATTGAGCTTGAAAGTGGTTGGATGTCAATGAAAGCTAGTCTGTTGGGAGCCGTTGATGAGGTATGTGGATGGACAAAAGGACCACCGAGGCACTCGGAAACATGGTGGTGGGATGATGAAGTTGGAAAGAAGATTGACGAGAAGAGGAAGAAGTTCAAGAAGTGGCAGAAGGCGAAGGGTACGGGAGCAGAAAAAGCAGTGCATGAAAGTTATAAGGCAGCCAAGAAGGCTACAAAGAAAGAGGTAGCAACGATGAAGGAGGCATGTCGGAAAATGTTCGGAGAACGCTTGGATTCGGAAGAGGGTCAGAGAGCGGTATTCAGGATTGCAAAGCAGATAGCAAAAGAGAGGTGTGATGTGATGCGGGTGAGTTGCTTGAAGGATGAAGTGGGACAAATCGTTGTGGACCCAGATGGAATTAAAGGAAGATGGAAGAGATATATGGAAATGCTGTTGAATACAGAGAATGAATGGGATGGCAACATAGAGAGTAACCCAGTTTTAGGACCGGCAGAGAAGATAACTGAGAAGGAAGTTGAGGAAGCGATAAAAGCAATGAAGAGTAGAAAAGCGGGAGGGCCGGCGGGAGTTGTGGGAGATATGTTGAAAGCAGCAGGAAGTTGGGGTGTGGAGAGAATGACAGAGATCTGTAATCTGGTGGTGAAAGAAGGCCGCATTCCAGTGGATTGGGAACTGAGTACCCTCGTCCCTCTATACAAGGGGAAAGGTGACCCTCTGGAGTGTGGCTCGTACCGAGCGATAAAGTTATTGGAGCATGGAATGAAGGTATTGGAAAGGGTGTTGGAGAGGAGGATAAGGAAGAAGGTGAAGATCGACGAAATGCAGTTTGGATTTATGCCAGGAAGAGGAACGACAGACGCGCTCTTTATTGTGAGGCAGTTGCAGGAGAAGTATATTGAGAAGAGGAAGAAGTTGTTTCTTGGGTTTGTTGATCTGGAGAAAGCATTCGATAGGGTTCCAAGTGAAGTATTGACATGGGCATTGAGGAAGTTAGGAGTGGAGGAATGGTTGATCAGAGGAGTGATGGCAATGTACAAAAGAACGCGCACAGCTGTAAGGACGAAGGACGGGAACAGTGGTGAGTTTGAGGTGAAGGTGGGAGTGCATCAGGCATCGGTACTAAGTCCACTACTATTTGTAGCTGTGATGGAGGTACTGGCTCAGAACGTAAAGGAGGGTTTACCGTGGGAGTTGTTGTATGCAGATGATCTGGTGTTGATTGCGGAAAGTATGGATGGACTGAAGGAAAAGATGAACAAGTGGAAGGAATGTATGGAGACAAAAGGTCTGAAGGTGAATATCGGAAAGACGAAGGTGATGGCAAGTGGTAAAGCATGTGGTGAGGTGGAAAGAACTGGGAAGTGGCCATGTGCTGTGTGCTGGAAGGGTGTCGGAGTGAACTCCATTCAATGTACAATGTGCGCTGAGTGAGTTCATCAAAAATGTAGTGGTCTGAGAGGGTCATTAACCAGTGTGGCAGCTACATTCAAATGTAAGGTGTGCAGAGAGGGAGCTGCAGATGGAGGAAATGTTGAGTTGGATCTTGGAGACGGCGTCAAGCTGGAAGGTGTGAAAACATTTTGCTACTTCGGAGACATGCTGAATGGAGAAGGTGGATCAGACTCGGCAACGGGTGCCAGAGTGAGATGTGCATGGAAGAAGTTTCGGGAACTGAGTGGCGTGCTGATGAGGAGGGGAGTGTCGTTGAAGCTGAAGGGAAAGGTGTATGCTGCATGTGTGAGAAGTGTTATGACTTATGATTTATGGGAGCGAGAGATGGGTAATGAACGTAGAGCTGCAACGAAGGCTGGAAAGGGTGGAAATGCGAATGGTTCAGTGGATGTGCGGAGTATCGTTGAGAGAGAGGAAGACAAATGATGAATTGCGAAAGATGATGGAATAGAGCCTGTGATTGATGCTGTGAAGAGGAACAGGTTGAGATGGTTTGGTCATGTGTTGAGGAAGGATGAAAGTGACTGGTTGAGAAGAGTGATGAAAATGAATGTAGAAGGAAGTAGAGGACGGGGAAGGCCGAGAAAGACTTGGCTAAAGATGGTGGAAGAAGAAATGCGGACAAGGGGGTTAACAAGGAGAGATGCAGAAAATAGGGCAAAATGGAGAAGATTGTCATGGGGACCGCAAGGCTAACCCCCGCTCTAGCAGGGAAAATGGCCTTAAAATGCATGTTGTTGTTGTTGTTGTTGTTGTTGTAGTTTCCCCCTCAGCCACTCCTCGCTTAACCCACCTCGCTCTGAAATCAATGTTCCTCTTTTCTCCCGCCTCTGGAACAAACTCCCACACTCCCTTCAATCCCACTCCTCCCTCCAGGTCTTTAAAACAGCTGTTCACCACCATCTCTTATCTTCCCCCATCCAAAACCTTGATCTTTTCTACCCCCACTAATTCACCCCAGATCCACCTTGTTTGTAATTCCAACTTCTTTCCTGGAAGTCTTGGCAGTGTCCATATGTTTTATGCCTCTCCCACCCCCTTTCCCATGCCTCTCCCCCAAAGCCCTCTCCCTCCCACAGATCTCTCGATGTCTCCATGTCTCTCGGTTCCTGCTCTCAAATGTTGTGTTTGTGTCCTTCCCCCTCTCTCCCCATCTTGTCTACCGCTCCCGATGTTATTTGTTTTATGTGTCGGTTTGTCGGTTATGTGTCGGTTTGTCTTTCTGTGTGATAAATGTTCGCTCTTTCACGAGCCTCGATCTTGTATACAAAAAAACAACAACAACAAAAAAAAAAATGTAATTCTAATCTGAACCCATTCAGTGGCACCCATCACACATTCAATGACCAAAACTGGATATAATAATCGAGATGAAACCTCATTAAAATACTGCATGACGTTAACACCACCTCCTTTGATCTGTAAGCTATGGCCCTGCGAATAAAACCGGAAATCCTATTATCTTTTCCCATTGCTCCCTGGCACTGCACTGACTATTTAAGCCCTGAATTTACAATGACTCTGATATCTCTCTACAGTATAACCTGCTCCAAAACTACCCCTTGCATCACGTAATCCCTATTTAAATTATTCCTTCCCATTCAGAATGGAAAGATGGATCGAGAAATCTAGAATCTAGAAAGAATCTAGAAATCTAGAATCTAGATCTAGAAATGGATGTATCTAGAAAGATGGATCCCGAATGGATCTAGCAGGGAAAATGGCCTTAAAATGCATGTTGTTGTTGTTGTTGTTGTATTCAGAATACCTTGCAATTACAAACGGTGAATTGTGATCTTCCAATTTTTTGCCCATCCAATGTCTTGGCCTTCTTGAATCCGATGCCCACAACCCCCGCCTCCTAACACCCCAACCTCCCACCTTTTCTTGCTTACCTTGCTTACCTCCAAGCTTGATGTCATGTATGAATCTTCAAAATCTACTCTTTGCCATGCTATCAAAGTCTGATATAATTTACAAATAAAAGCACTCCTCGTACTGATCCCTGAGGTACTCCGCTACGTACAACTTCTCAGTTCGCCATCCTCCTCGTGACAAACACTCTTGGCTTATCCCCAAGCCAGTTTGCTATTTTACCAACGACTCAGCAACCATTATCCAACAACGTATGCAGTACCTAGTGTTGGTTTAGATCAAAATTATTAAACTACCCTCTACATTATAAAATTATACTGGCAAGTGGCCAACATGATGCCATACCTGAGCCGTTTCAAACACCATCTCACGGCCATCCAGGGCTATGCGGTATGTTTTGCATTGAGAAGCTCCAAATGACAGGATATGCTCATATGTGAAAGTTTCCAGTGCACGGGCATCTCCTCGTTTGTGCACAGCAACATTTTCAGCACCAACGGCCAGCCATAGCTCTTGAGGGAAGCCACCTTCCTTGCACTGTGGGCACAGGTGTAAACACTACTACCTCAGCATGATATCTCACGAACATGAATGCGAGCTGCAGTTTTAGTTGTGACGTCAACATATAACAGTATACATATTGTTACGGTCCGCGGTTAAGGATGTTGTTTGCCGAGCGGAGGCGCCGCGGCCGAACAGTTTTTTCCCGACTAAACCCGATTCACCCAGACGTTGGCCGTATCGCGCCACAGCTACTCAATATGGAAAAGACTAAGACTACGAATGCAAAGAGGAAGAAGAAGAAGACGTACAGAAGAGTAACGGGGTTTATTATTATTTACACACACAAAAGCCAAAAAGAGCAGTCACGGGTATTTACAGCGGACATGAAAAAACAGGTAACACAGTGCAAATTACTAGCTTATACAGACTTAATTACCTACCCAGGACAGAACAAACAGACGACTCACACGGGGAATGATGATAGGAATTGGCTGGAAGGAGAGGAAAGTCCAATTTGTTCGGCAGCACGAATCGGCGCGTTCGGCAGCCGCCGTCCCTTCGCGGCCCTGCACCAAACTGCCGTCCAGGCCCCAAACGGCTGTCGATTCTTGTTGCTGCTGTAGACGCTGCTGCTGGCGAGCAAGGTGACGAATAGCAGGCTTTGTGCTTCCCTGGATGATCTGCTTTTGGACCTCACAACTCAGCCCTGCTCTGACGACCCAGCTCTTTCCTTTCCACCTCACCACGCAGCTCAGCTCAGC
The DNA here is from genome assembly GCF_964187855.1 of Myxine glutinosa. Taxonomy (NCBI): domain Eukaryota; kingdom Metazoa; phylum Chordata; class Myxini; order Myxiniformes; family Myxinidae; genus Myxine; species Myxine glutinosa. Next base: position 104,846,042 of record NC_136267.1, read on the forward strand.
CTTTCAGCTAATCTCTTGGACTCATCTGCTTGTCTCTCTCGGGAACGTCCCGCGGCGGGTTATATAGCCCGCGCCCCTCAACCTTTTCGAACCTCCTTGCTGTTCCTTTCCACACCCTCTCCAAGTCCAACCCCTTGTTCGTGGTTGGTTGAGTGGGGCTGACTCACTCCTCCCCTCTCTGACGAGGTGGGGACCTGCCTTTCTTCCCCAACCCTGCCTCGTGGTCAATGGCGGCAATTGGAGGGGATGTAATTGGCAATCGAGGCTTGGCAATGACGAAAGGGGGAAATGGAGGTTTTTGGGAATGGGAATGAAGGGAATCTATCTCTTTGGTTTGGTGCAATGGAGTGTCATTCTAATGGAAGACAAGGCCTTACTCTAAAACACATAATAAGGATATAAACTACTGAACAAGGGTTTTATCGTGTCCTGCAATGTGGTGTTTCATGGAATTAACTACCGGGATGCCCTTTTTACCTTTACACAACTCCGGAGGCAGGAGGGGCCATAATCAACAATGTTACACAACAATTTACCACAATACAATACACACAATCAAAAAAAATGCAATCCTCATATCCGCAACACTGCACCCTCCTCCTCTTAGGCACGTCCCGGGCCTATAACTTTAATTTTAATTAAATTTAGTGACTGTAGTAATTACTACAGTCATCATACACTGTAGTAATTTTAATTTAGTGTGACACATAGGTGTAGTTCCCTCTACTTTTAACCTGACCCTGAGTGCTACAGTTTTAAAACATAAATAAATATGTCCCGCTGCTCCATTGCACCCTGCCTAACAGACTCACGCCCACAGTTAACCGAATTGCGGAATGGTCTTCAAACTACACACTGACGGTGGGGAGCATTATTTACAATTGACGCTACTTTATTTACAAAACTAACCCAGGACCTGTGATTGTTCTTTCTGGGGGGGAGACAGTCTGCTCTGCATCAATGCACCATGAAAGCACCCATAAACGCACCAATACACCCTCAGGCACCAATCCGTACAGTCACCACAGTTCAATAAAAATAAATCGACAACCCCTAACCCTGCAGGTGATCTCTTGCTCTTCGGCTCCCTCTGCTGGCTATTATTATTTCTTCCAGTTGTTGTCTTTTTCCTTTGCTGGCGGCCTATTTGCAATAAAATGCGCCCAACGTGTCCATTTTTTAAAATTTTATTTATGGCCCACAGGGCCGACTAGTGTGGTTCACCTGTGGGGCATCGGTGCCCTGTGATCAAGGTCCGCCAGCAAGATTTCGGGCCCTCATGACCGGTTCCAGCAGAGGGGCCATGCCCCAACCCATGGGGTCCATAAGTGGTGCTCGGCCACAGACAATGTGGTCCATAATGTGGTGCATCGATGCAGACAGCTGGTTCTGGGAGTTCCGGGCGCACAATGGCCGACTCACGCACGGTCCCCTCGGCGCCCAGTGGCGCTCAGGTCATGTGGGAGACAAAAGGGGGACAAGACAGATGAGCGAGGGGTAAGGTCACAAGGGTACACATCAACCAAGGCAATGCAGGGCGAAATGTGTACTGAGAGCGAAGTGAGAAAGCTCGTCCCTACCGTACGTCACCCCCCCTGTCACCTACACTACCCTTGCCCTTCACCCATATTTACAAAAATCTACACATTTACCAATCCGTCGCTATCGTCACGTCTTCCCATATTTCCCTTATACCAAATTCGTCACCACAATCCCTCTAGCCAAAATTTGCCATCACCAATTCATCATCAATCCTCATAAGGAGGAAGAGATGGAACATCAAGCACAATGTCACACCCACGTCATGATGCGTCTCACAATCCAAACATTTGCATCAATAAAAATAATAAAAACAACCTGGCATGGTGTGGAGGTACGTCATCTCAGGTGAGTGGATGCAGATGGTGCAAGGAGATTTTCATCCTAACTACTTTCTAAATGACATTAACACACTTTACACTACCCGGGGTCTTTCCCTGCCAATCCATTGGCCAACTTACACTATGGGTTCTAAAAACCAATTCCCATTGACCAAACTGTGGTGCTTCTCCATTTTGGGGTCTCACTCCCCCGATTCATCTCCCGGTGCCCTTGCACAATTTCTGGGCTGAGACGTGTAGCTCTCCCAGCAGGTCTACCCACCTGCACACCTCCACCACTGTAGTTGCCACCCGAGCTTACCTAGCTCCTCACCCTAACCTAACTAACTGGGGAAGGCCCCTCCTGGCTCTGTCACCCCACTCGGTGCCCTCTGGCACTGGGCTACCCGGGTCCGTCCTCCGGATCCTCGGGCCCCATCCACAACTACCGGCTCCCAGAGCCCACCTGCGGCCTCACCTGGCCGACATCCTCACAGTGGCGGACTGCCCAAACCAACTACACACACTAACAGGCTACACGCCCAGCCATTTCCACAACACTAATGCACCCATCCAAATACCATTCTTTCACCCGCACCACAGATGCCAATATCCAACCGCAATTTACCTGTACCCTCTACCTAACACTAACACTACCCGCCCCGGGTATTCGTGATGGGGGTCCATCCTTCCCCCATTCACACCTTCGCACCATCCACTCCACTCCATAGTTTCCACCATACTCACTCCACGACCATCCATTCCAATACTCCATATACTCCACACTACCATTTATTCCATACACCTGTTCCTCATACCTGTTGTTGCACACCTGTGCACTCACACCTGGTGCCACCTGCACCCTCCTCCTCTTCCTGGACCATTTGGTCAACACCACACACAATCACTACTACTCACTCAAACACTTCTCCATACACCTGTTCAGTTGCACACCTGTGCAATCACACCTGTTCCTCACACACTTTTCACAATACACTTCTGAATACACCTCCAACACTCACACGGCATCATCTAAACTACCTGTTGCCCTGCTAACTTAGTGCTCCCCGTCTTCCCTTTAAACTAAGCACATACCACGTCATTATCATCCACTCTAATCTACCTGCGTCCCCACTACAGGTGTCATTGTCACTAACTAATCTTAACGTTACCTATTGTCATCTCCTCTAGATCCCTACACATTATCCAAACCCTCCCTCGGCGAGCTTACACTGCCATAAACCCCATAAACTAGTGCTCCTTTGCCCCCGCTGTGAGGGATGGTGGATTGGCCATCCCATCACATGGGGCATCTCTTACTATAAATTTTGCTCGTCCAATTTCCACAAATCAATTTTTTTTCCAATTACTGCCAATTATATTCACTTTTCTAAATTTCGGATCAAAACACTATCAGTATCATCACCATCATCACAGTCCGCTATATCCTAGCCTCGGTGCGTCATGACTTCATTAAACTCGGCTTCGCAAAGCCGAGCAATGAACGCGGGTGGTTTGGTCGCCTGCAGGTTGAATCCGTCCGGCTTTCGGTTCAAGGGAGGTGGTTTGGTCGGCCCGAGATTCCACGCACCATCTCGGCGCGGTACCTTGCGGTCCCGGGCCCGATGGCTCAATCTCCCCCGGTCGGAACCCCGTCCCCGCCAGGGGGCACCGTTCCGCTTCCTCCCACTCGCCCTTGAACCGGACCGGTCGCCTCGCCCAACAAGGCCCGGACTCGACCGTGCAGGGCGGGGCCAAGCCCGAATCGGCACCGACGCTTTGAAGAGAAGCGACGCCGCATCGATCCGCGCCGTTCCTCGCATCCAACAAAGCACACCGCGCCCCGAGTGCTCGCATCGGCTATCCGTCGCCCTAACTGCTAACCCGGTTACCGTCGATGCTTCACCTGCATGCTCACACGCATACGCTACCCCTTTCACCCTCACAAAACCCGGCGTTCCAACGCCGTCCGTCCATTCCACCAACGCACTCCCTGTTACACACCACACCTCTCGCGCACACTCTTTTAACACACCTCGCGCACTGTCTTGCGCACTCTCCCTTGGTACGTACTCCGTACCACTCACCATGGGCGTGCACTCTGGCATCCACCCACTAACGCGCTCACATGGGCTCTCCCACATCCGCGCCATGACCAACTCAGGTGTGCTTCCTCGCACACCCTCAACCATTCCAAGCGTGCATTCTCGCACCCGCTCCACCACCAACTCACTCTCCGTGTCACACTCTGTACACCCCGACGTGCATTCTCGCTCGCACTCGGTATCACACTCGTGCTTCGTAACACGCTCACCCCTTGACGCACACTTTTTATTGCTCTCACTCCCTGTGTCACACTTCGTACACCCCGACGTGCATTCTCGCTCGCACTCGGTATCACACTCGCGCTTCGTAACACGCTCACCCTTTGACGCACACTTTTTATTGCTCTCACTCCCTGTGTCACACTTCGTACACCCCGACGTGCATTCTCGCTCGCACTCGGTATCACACTCGCGCTTCGTAACATGCTCACCCCTTGACGCACACTTTTTATTGCTCTCACTCCCTGTGTCACACTTCGTACACCCCGACGTGCATTCTCGCTCGCACTCGGTATCACACTCGTGCTTCGTAACACGCTCACCCCTTGACGCACACTTGTTTTCCACACGCGACCTTTCACCAACGCCCGGGTGCTTCCTTGATCCCAATCGCGCGACAATTCTCTTGTCGTTAAACATCCTCCTGCAAAATCTACCCGCACAATACACAGCACGACTCACCTGGGGGATTCCCTTCTCCACGCGCACCTGCAAACTCTTTATTTGGGTAGTGAGCACACCATTATGAGTTGAGCACAGACCTTGCACATTTTCCATTTCTCCCTGCAATTCCCGGGCTACCTCCGTCATCTCTTCAATTTTAATTCCCAGCACTTTTTCTTTATTCACCTCGACGACCGCTGGCTTTAATAAAACACCCTCCTCTACCTCAGCGGTCGCTGGCTGCTCCAAACCCCGTGTCGCGATTTCTACCCCGGTCCAGTTACCCGTGCTTTTCTCCGCTTCGTTCACCCAGTGCTTCTCGACCCGCGTTACCTCGTCGTGCACCCCTGGGACCCTTTCGCCCAACTTGCGGTCTCTGTCCCTCTGCTCCCTTTCCTCCCTATCGGCCCTCATTCCGTTCGGTTGCCTCAATTTGCTCACTCTGAGCATCCATCCGGTTCCCCATTTGGCCCATTTGGCCCTCCAATCGCTCACCCATTTCTCTTTGCTCTCGGGTGGACTTATCATTTTGGGCATCCATTTTTGCCATCATTTGAATCATAAAGACTCGCATGTACTCTGGCATTTCTGGCTCGGCTGCCGCGACCACGTGCGCAGCGCAATTTGGTGCTGCTTCGGTCACGGCCGCGGCAAAATTTGGTGCCGCTACAACCACGTGCACGAGGACGCCATTTTGTGCGCCTGATACCCCCTCGACCACATCCTCCATATACATTTCCCCGAGGTCCTGGGTCGATTCTACCCCATCTATCTCTCCCACCGGCATCCCGTCGCCTTGACCAGCCATGGCTCGATTTCAAAATTCAGGTTTTGTAAAACAAAAGCAATTTCGGTACTTTGTAATTTTGAGCGCGTTAAACGCTTCAGGTCCGAATCCGACACTTCTGACACCAATTGTTACGGTCCGCGGTTAAGGATGTTGTTTGCCGAGCGGAGGCGCCGCGGCCGAACAGTTTTTTCCCGACTAAACCCGATTCACCCAGACGTTGGCCGTATCGCGCCACAGCTACTCAATATGGAAAAGACTAAGACGACGAATGCAAAGAGGAAGAAGAAGAAGACGTACAGAAGAGTAACGGGGTTTATTATTATTTACACACACAAAAGCCAAAAAGAGCAGTCACGGGTATTTACAGCGGACATGAAAAAACAGGTAACACAGTGCAAATTACTAGCTTATACAGACTTAATTACCTACCCAGGACAGAACAAACAAAGACGACTCACACGGGGAATGATGATAGGAATTGGCTGGAAGGAGAGGAAAGTCCAATTTGTTCGGCAGCACGAATCGGCGCGTTCGGCAGCCGCCGTCCCTTCGCGGCCCTGCTCCAAACTGCCGTCCAGGCCCCAAAGGGCTGTCGAGTCTTGTTGCTGCTGTAGACGCTGCTGCTGGCGAGCAAGGTGACGAATAGCAGGCTTTGTGCTTCCCTGGATGATCTTCTGCTTTTGGACCTCACAACTCAGCCCTGCTCTGACGACCCAGCTCTTTCCTTTCCACCTCACCACGCAGCTCAGCTCAGCCTTTCAGCTCATCTCTTGGACTCATCTGCTTGTCTCTCCCGGGAACGTCCCGCGGCGGGTTATATAGCCCGCGCCCCTCAACCTTTTCGAACCTCCTTGCTGTTCCTTTCCACACCATCTCCAAGTCCAACCCCTTGTTCGTGGTTGGTTGAGTGGGGCTGACTCACTCCTCCCCTCTCTGTCGAGGTGGGGACCTGCCTTTCTTCCCCAACCCTGCCTCGTGGTCAATGGCGGCAATTGGAGGGGATGTAATTGGCAATCGAGGCTTGGCAATGACGAAAGGGGGAAATGGAGGTTTTTGGGAATGGGAATGAAGGGAATCTATCTCTTTGGTTTGGTGCAATGGAGTGTCATTCTAATGGAAGACAAGGCCTTACTCTAAAACACATAATAAGGATATAAACTACTGAACAAGGGTTTTATCGTGTCCTGCAATGTGGTGTTTCATGGAATTAACTACCGGGACGCCCTTTTTACCTTTACACAACTCCGGAGGCAGGAGGGGCCATAATCAACAATGTTACACAACAATTTACCACAATACAATACACACAATCAAAAAAAATGCAATCCTCATATCCGCAACAATATATATATATATACAGTCACGTGAAAAAGTAAGTACACCCCATGTAAAGTTTTCACTTTTCAACACATTTCAACATTCAGCTATTTGATCTTCATTTCAACAATATTGATAGATAAAGGTGATATAATATAACAAATATCATGAAACATTTACATTTTGGAGTCCATTGTATAATTTAAATAAACATAAATGCAAATTTCGCATATGGAAAAAGTAAGTACACCCCTACATTTATCACTACTTCAAATACCTAAAATTAGAATCAGGTGCACCAGCTCAGGTGCAAATGATGAGAACATTGTGAGAGAGGATCTTGGAGGAACCTGTCTTATTTAAACCTCAGACATTTCGTTTGGTTTGCTCTTTGTTGTTGAAATGTGCGGCGTCACCATGCCTAGATCAAAAGAGCTCTCCGAGGCCTTCAGAAAGAAGGTTATAGATGCCTACGAGTCTGGGAAGGGATTTAAAAAGATCTCCAAACAATTTGAAATCAATCATTCGACTGTCCGGAAGATCATCTACAAGTGCAGAAGATTCCAAACAACTGCCAACTTGTTCAGGCCAGGCCGCCCCAGCAAGTTCAGCACGAGAGCAGACCGCAAGATGCTGAAAGAAGTCTCTAAGAACCCCCAGAATGTCATCAAGGGACCTACAGGTAGCTCTTGCCACTGTTGATATCAAAGTGCACGAGTCTACCATTAGAAAGAGGCTGCACAAATTTGATCTACATGGGAGGTGTGCCAGGAGGAAACCTTTGCTGTCCAGAAATAACATCATGGCAAGACTAAAGTTTGCCAATGAATACCGAGGCAAAGACCAGCACTTCTGGAGCAATGTGCTCTGGACAGATGAGTCAAAGGTAGAGCTATGTGGCCACAGTACCAGAAGACATGTTTGGCGAAAACCAAAGACAGCATTTGATCACAAGAACCTGATACCAACTGTAAAGCATGGTGGTGGAAATATTATGGTTTGGGGCAGATTTGCTGCATCAGGGCCTGGGCAGCTCACCATCATAGAATCCACTATAAATTCTTCATTGTACCAGTGGGTGCTTGAGGATAATGTGAGGCCATCTGTCGGAAAGTTGAAGCTCAACCGAGGGTGGACCTTGCAACATGACAATGACCCTAAACATACCAGTAAATCCACCAAGGAATGCCTGAAAAGAAAGAAATGGAGGGTTCTGGAATGGCCAAGTCAAAGCCCGGATCTAAATCCCATCGAGATGTTGTGGGGGGATTTGAAACGAGCTGTGCATGCAAGAAACCCCTCAAACATCGCACAGCTGAAAGAATTCTGCATGGAGGAGTGGAAAAAATTTCTCCCAGTCGATGTCAGAGACTGGTAGACAGTTATAAGAAACACCTACTTGAGGTTGTTTCTGCCAAAGGGGGCAATACCACCTATTAGAGCCAAGAGTGTACTTACTTTTTCCACATGCGAAATTTGCATTTATGTTTATTTAAATTATACAATGGACTACAAAATGTAAATGTTTCATGATACTTGTTATATTATATCACCTTTATCTATCAATATTGTTGAAATGAAGATGAAATAGCTGTATGTTGAAATATGTTGAAAAAGTCAAAACTTTACATGGGGTGTACTTACTTTTTCACGTGACTGTGTATATATATATGTATATATATATGTATATATATATGTATATATATATGTATATATATATATATATATATATATATATATGTATATATATATATATATGTATATATATATATATATATGTATATATATATATATAAATATATATATATATATACATATATATATATATATACATATATATATATATATACATATATGTATATATATATATATATATATATATATATATATATATATATACATATATATACATATATATATATATACATACACACACACACACACACACACACACACACACACACACACACACACACACACAAGCATCAGTCATGCTATTATGCTCGTATAATCGATAATACAGAGCACTGCCAAACAAAATATTTCGTTAAACTACATTAATAATAACGACAATAAAATATCGAGGAGGCAAATCTCAACAATACTACATCATACACTGTAGGCAACTTCAAGGTCATTGAATGAATATATGAATGATCGTTTTAAGGCCATTTCTCCCCGCTGGAGCGGGGGTTAGCCTTGCGGGCCCCATGACAATCATGGATCCCTGTTTGAGGCAATGTTTTTACGGCTGGATGCACTTCCTGACGCCAACCCTTAGTCGCCTCTTACGATGCGCAGCGATACGGTGTACCTATTCTAAATCGGGGTACACACCGGGATCACAAGGTCATTGTGATATTTATTTACAAATACCAAAGGGGAATACCAAAGAACAACTGACAGCTTTTTGAATTTGTATGATTTGCTTCACTAGTGCGAAGATTCAAAATATATATCCCAAGAATGTTTGGATGCTTAAGGGCGATGCTTTTGAACAAGAGCCCTAATTACCTGCGCCACCGAAGGTGGACAGAGGGATATACTTCCACCTCTGTCTATCTGTCCATCTGCAAGCAGGATATCTCAAAACGTTATGGACGAAATTTGGTACACAGGTTGGGCATGTGACATGGAAGAATTGATTCCATTTTGGTGAAGTTCCGGATCGGGATCTGAGATTAATTTTTTTTTTTTAAAGTGATTCTTCACAATTAATAATTGGGGCCAAAAGGATATAGAGCAGGATGTTTCAAAAACGTTGTGGACGAGTTATGACAAAACTAGGTGGATGAGTTGGGTAGGTGAAAAGAACAAGCACATTCGATGTTGTCTCAGATTCGGATCCAGATCTGGTCTGTCAAGGGGATACAAAACGTAAACTGTTCAGCCTGACGGATGTATTTGCTCTACCAAGTGCCGTTCTAGTTTGCTTTACTGTATTTTACTATATTTTAACTTTACACTGACACAAAAATGATGGGCCACATATGTAATCTTTGCAATCGTCTTTATTAATAATTTTATTGATACTTGGGAGTTTGATAAACAGAATATGCATAAAATCATATCAATTAACCCAATTTGAAGGAAACATTTATATGTAAGATTTTTCATCGCTTTTTTGATGATACGGGGCACATCTGCAAACTCTATGTTTTCATTCAAAGTTAGAAGACTCTGTTGCAGTGGTGTTCTTAGGTGTGTTTACACACAAAACGTTAAAATATTTATTTGATGAAATATTGACAAATGGAACTTGTTGATAACTTAAAAGACACTGAATGGCAATCGAAACTGTCATATCTTAGATTTGTTTGCAGAACTAAGCTATCTCAATTCAATATCAGTGGAAGGTTTAAATGAAACACAAGGGTCATGTAAGAGCTAGAACACTAAATAGATCAGGATGCAACAGAACAATTAATGGGGATAAGAAAAGATCATGGTTTTGGATGGTATTTATCTGAGATGGTGGAGAACAGCTGCCTAGAAGAGCTGGAAGGAAGAATGAGATTGAAGAGCATGGGGAAGTCGATTCCACAGGCAGGAAAAAAAGAGGAATGAAGGAATAGAGGTGAGCAGTGATTCTGGATTTTAGGAGAAGGTGGTTGATGGTGGACTGCATGTGCTCTGCAAAAACCTTGGGGGGAGGGACAAATCACAAAAAGAGTAGAGGGTACAAGACTAGAAAGGAGGTGGTAGAAGGCAGAGAGATCACTGACCTGTCTGTGACGTGAAAGTTGTAGGCCCGTCAGCTCAGCTTCATCATGGGAGATTTCAATCATCTTGAAGGCCTTGGTTTCCACAGCATAAAGCTTAGCAAGCTGTGAGGAAGATGCACCAGCACAGAGGGGAGAGCAGTATTCCATCAAGCTGTGGATGAAGGCCTTGTAGGAGGATAGGAGTTCAGGTGTGCCAAGCAAGGACTTTGGATGACAGAGAATGCCCATTCGGCGGCTGGCTTTGTAGGCAAACTTTGAAATGTGGTTTGCCCAAGAAAGAGCATTGGCTGATGGTGAGACCCACGAGTTTGAATGACTGAACTTCCTCAAGAGGATTGTTAAGAGAGAAAATGGGAGGGTTTGTCAGGTGGTCCATTCGAAGAAAGAGAGTAAGAGTGTGAGATTTGTCCGGATTGAAAGACATAGTCCAAGTGTTTGACGAGCTTGTGATTTTATCAAGATCTGAAGAGAGGGAAAAGGTACTTGCATAAAAACTATGCCAGTATTTTGAGCAACTAGAGGCTTTCAGAAAGAAGGCAATTAAATGTTGAGAGTAAATGGAAGAGGGGATTGCTGTCATGTGCTTCATTGCTGGAGGAACCAAGTTATATCTCATATTTGAACATCATTTCTGAGTTTAGGAACGCCATTATTGCACACGTTAATGCTATTGAGCAGAAATGTGGGAAAGATTTTGCAGACTCTGAGCTTTGTGGTGGATGGTTTCCATCTTTGTGGTGGGACAAAAAGTGGATGGTTTCCCATCTCTGAAGATGCAAGCAGAGTTCTTGTTCCTTTGAGAAAAATAAAAGAGCTTCTTGAATTTTCTAAAGACATGACTGATATTATTCCACAACACCCAAAGCACTAGATATAGTCGAAAGGAATCAAACAAGTCTGTTCACAATTGTATTTTGTCGAAACTGTATTTATCTTTCGGTGTGTGAAGTTATTGTGTGCAACTTTGGTCGTTTCTCGGTGTTTATCTTTCATAAATTGATCGTCTGTTTGCCGTGTCGCGAGCAAGGCCTTTGCCGCGTCGCGAACGATTTGAAATCGAAGTTAAGTGATTGTTCCCATTTGTATTTTCGTTAAAACTATTTATTTATGGTGTTGTACGTATATTGTGTCCCGACGAAGATTTTTCGGTGCAAATCTTTCATACCTGTATTGAAAATCGTGTTAATTCGTGTCGTGTCTTGAGGCCTTGTACAGTGTACACTGTACAACCTTGAGGCTTCGTTTTTCTCTCAGCGGTCCGTCGTTTGTGATCCAATAACTTTCGTTCTCTGTATTCCCAGGCTTTTCACCCATAGCCTACTTCCTTGTGTAAATCGCAACTCAAAAAAAAACAAACAAAAAAAAAACATTTCCTTCTCTGTTCTCATTCGTTTATTCATTCTTATTCGTTCGTTCGTTCTTCGACCACGTGTTTCTCCCCCATTTCCCCAGATAGTTTTCACTGTTATTAACCTTCAATGTTTACACTTTCCCCTCAAGTTATGTATTCCATCATATTTTATAACACCTTTTTCTTCTTCTTCTTTAAAGGCTGCTTTCGACTTGCTCACCAAATCAATTCATCCCAAAAAAAATATCCATCTCCTATAGTGCCTTTTTTCTACATTCCCTAAACTCTCCTGCACTCCATCCTCCATCCAGCGTCCTTAAACGTATTTTTAACTCGAAGGTCACAAGAAACCCATTTTGCAATAAATGTTCGTTTCCCATAAATCGTACACTTTCTAAAATCCAATCTCACCCCTCCCCTCCAAATCTTCCCCATAACCCCTCCCCTCCAAATCTTCCCCATCACCCCTCCCCTCCAAATCTTCCCCATCACCCATCCCTTTCAAATCTCCCCCCTTGCCCCCTCCCTCCTAAACTACCCCCTCACCCCTCCCCGCCAAGACGCCCCCTCGCCCCTCCCCTCCTAGACTCCTGCCTCACCCCTCCCCTCCAAATCTCCCCCATATCCCATCCCTTTCAAATCCCTCCCCTTGTCCCTTCCCTCACAAACTCCCCCCTCACCCCTCCCCTTCAAATCTCCCCACCCTCATTGCTTCTCAATTTCCCCCCTCTCACTCCCCATCCTCTAAGCATCCTCCCTGCTTCTTCCCCCTTCCAACTCTCACCTCCATCTCCCCCAACCTTCTGCCTCGCTCTTCCCCCTCCTCAAATAACACCTCATTGTGCCTCACCCAATCACCATCAAACCTTTTGTCCGCCCCATCCTTCCCTTTCTCCGAGCTATTCTGAAATCTCTGACACACCTTCAACAGCTCTCCCTACCTCTTCCACCTCTTCCACATCTTACCCTACCCCTCCTCCCCCCTGTTCTGTATCTGATGCTCCCCCTTCCTCTTCATTAACGGTATGGACCTCAAACATCCGGGGCCTTCGTTCAAACTTAACTGATCTCTCCATACAGGTTGCTTCTGTCAAACCAGACGTGATCTGCTTAACAGAAACTTTCCTCCTTTATGATGTCTCTGATTCCTTAGTATCTCTCCCGGGCTACTCCCTCCTCCGGTATGATAGACCTGAGCCTCGTCCTGGAGGCGGGGTTGCTATCTTTATCAAAAACTCTCTTCCTCACTCGCCCTGCACTGCACTCTCTCCACCTCACCCCCAGGAATACCTCTGGCTACGGCTTCCCCTTCGCTCCCACCTCTTGTTCATATGTGTGTTGTACCGTCCACCAAACAGTGATGACTCCATCTACATCTCGCTGTCTGATAATATGGACCAACTTCTATCTACTCATCCCAACTCTCTCTTCCTCATATGTGGTGATTTCAACTGTCATCATGCCAGTTGGCTGGGTGTGGGTACCTCTCTCACCAGCCATGGCTCCTCAGCAAAGGACTTCTGCGACTCACTGGGACTGACACAATCTGTCAATTTCCCGACCCGGATCTCAGTCAACGGAACATCTTCTCTTCTGGACTTGGTTATGACTAACTTCCCTGAAAATGTCTGCTGCTCTTCTTCTGCTCCAATCGGATCATCTGATCATGTCCTTGTTAAAGTGGACATCTCTCTGACCATCCTCAGGGAGCCTGCTCAGCGTCGACGAGTCTGGCATTTCACTCAGGCCAACTGGCACGGTCTTCAAGCAGCCATCAATCATCTGGACTGGTCTCCCATCTCTACCACCTCTGACATCAACTCATCCTGGGAATTCTTCCAAAGTAAATTGCTCTCTCTCATGCACAGATTTATCCCATCTCGTCTTCAGTTGTCATACCCTTCCTCCCGTCCATGGTACACGGAATCTTGTGGTGAGGCTGTTGCCCAGAAACAACTTGCCTTCGTCTCCTGGAAAGCAAATCCAACGGAAGGAAATCTCATTTCCTTTCACAAAGCCCGAAACAAGTGTGTGTCCACCCTCAGGAGAGCCAGGAAACAATATCTCTCCGTTCTCAAGACCGAACTCTCTTATCTGTCTCCCTCTTCCAAATCCTGGTGGCGTCTGGTCAAATCCGTTTCTGGTGTTTGTTCCCCCTCCATCCCCTCCCTTACCTCAAACGGCTACACAGCTGACTCCGCACGTGAAAAAGCTGAATGCCTCAACTCTGTGTTTGCCTCTAAATCTTGTGTCCCAAACCCATCCCTCTCTGTACCCACCATACCCAGTCGTACCCTGCTGCTCCTGTACTCCGTGTCCTTTCCTCCTGACAAGGTGGAAAAGTTTCTGTCAACCCTCGAGTCTGATTCTGCAACTGGACCCGACGGCATCAGCCCACGGGTCCTAAAATCCTGCTCTGCTGCTCTATCTCACCCTCTCTCTGTTCTCTTCACCCTCTCTTTTGCTCAAGGTCAACTGCCATCTGCTTGGAAATCAGCCAACATCACCGCTTTGCACAAAAAAGGTGCAAAAACAGATCCTAGCAACTACAGACCAATCAGCCTTCTCCCAATTATCAGCAAAGTCATGGAATCCATCATTGCTTCGGATATGAAATCTTTCCTCTTCTCCAATGGCTTGATCTCTGATCATCAATTTGGTTTCAGACCAGGTCACTCTACTCTGGACATGCTGCTTCTGCTGTCTCAACAATGGATGGAGGTCCTCAATGCCAAACAGGAAATTAGAGCTGTCTCCCTCGACATATCACGTGCCTTCGACACGGTCTGGCACCCCGCTCTGCTCACCAAACTCTCCTCCTTTGGTATCCATGGAAATCTCCACGCATGGCTGGCGGACTTCCTCTCTAGTCGTCGTCAACGTGTGGCCCTGAATGGGTTTCTCTCATCTCCTCTTCCTGTTCAGGCTGGAGTTCCCCAAGGCAGTGTTCTGGGCCCCGTGCTTTTTCTGGTCTTCATCAATGATCTCTCTGACTCTCTTGAAAATCCTCTCTATCTCTTTGCTGATGACTCCACTCTCTGCCGCTCCATTCCTCTTCCCTCAGATCGGCAGTCTGCAGCCTCCTCACTCTCTGAAGACTTGGACAAAATCACAGACTGGTCAAACAAGTGGAACATGTCTTTCAATCCTGACAAATCTCACACTCTTACTATGTCTCTCCGAAAAGATCGACTGGACAACCCTCCCATCTACTTTCTCAACAATCCTCTCCAAGAAGTTCTGTCGCTCAAGCTTTTGGGTCTCACTATCTGCCATGATCTTTCTTGGGAAAACCACATTTCCAAGCTGGCCTCCAAAGCCAGTCGCCGACTGGGCATCCTCCGTCGTGCGAAGTCCTTCCTCGGCACACCTGAGCTCCTCACCACATACAAGGCTTTCATCCGCAGCTCAATGGAATACTGTTCTCCCCTATGGGCAGGTGCTCCTGCCTCACACCTAGCTCGGCTTCACGCTGTTGAAACCAAAGCTTTCAGAATTATTGGAATCTCCCGCGATGAAGCTATCTCTGAGGGCCTTTCATTCACTCACCGCAGGCAGGTAGGTGGTCTTTCTGTCTTCTACCGACTCCTCTCCGGCCTTGCACCCCCAGCTCTCTCTGTGCTCTGTCCCCCAAATATTCCTACAGGTCGCACAAGATCTGCCAGCAACCCTCTGATGGTTAAACTGCCGAAATCTCGGCTCTCTGCTCACCTTCACTCTTTCATTCCTCTTTTCTCCCACCTCTGGAACAAACTCCCTCACTCCCTTCAATCCCACTCCTCCCTCCAGGTCTTTAAAACAGCTGTTCACCACCATCTCTTATCTTCCCCCATCCAAAACCTTGATCTTTTCTACCCCCGCTAATTCACCGCAGATCCACCTTGTTTGAAATTCCAACTTCTTTCCTGGAAGTCCTGGCAGTGTCCATATGTTTTATACCTCTCCCACCACCCCCTTCCCATGCCCCCCCCCCAAAGCCCTCGCCCTCTCTCAGATCTCTCGATGTCTCCATGTCTCTCGGTCCCTGCTCTCAAATGTTGTGTTTGTGTCCTTCCCCCTCTCTCCCCATCTTGTCTACCGCTCCCGATGTTATATGTTTTATGTGTCGGTTTGTCTTTCTGTGTGATTAATGTTCGCTCTTTCACGAGCCTCGATCTTGTATACAAAAAAAAACAAACAAAAAAAAACAAAACAAAACACGAAACACAGAAATGAACAACATAGTCGATGTTGAATCTGGAGTGCATGAAAAAAGAGGATTCTCTTCTCTTGAAAGGCAAGTCTGAACAGCCTATACCTAAAATGTGGGGCAAGGTATTTAAGTGGAATCACCGAAGCATTATTAAAACTAGAACAGCGCTCGGTAGAGCGCATACCTCCGCCAAGCTGAACAGTTTACGCTTTTTATCCCACTCAAAAAGGTCGGATCTGGATTCGGTCCTGAACCAAAATCTAATCGGCTTGTTCTTGTCACCTAACCAACTCCTCCACTGAGTTTTGTCATAACTCGTCAACAACTTTTTGAAATATCATGTTATATATCGTTTTGGCCCCATCTCTCAATGGTGAAGAATCACTTAAAAAATTCTCGTGTCTGGTCTGGATTCGGATCTTCACCAAGATTGAATCGATTCACCCTTGTCAGACACACAACCTGTCCACCAGGTTTCGTCCGAATCCATCTCTAACGTTTTGAGATATTGTGTTATATATCATGTTTGGCCCTCTCAATAATGAATAATCATTAAAATAATTTTTATAGTATCCAAATCTTCATCAAAATATAATCATTTCATCCTTGTCACACACCCAACCTGTCCATCAAATTTCATCCGAATCTGTCCACAACGTTATGAGATATCTTGTTCACAGAAAAACAGACCTTCGGTGGCAGGGGTAACTAAATGGCAATGTTGGGAATATAAATATCATTTGTGGACTGAGGAAGATGGACTCAACTAGGAAGATCACCTACCTTGACATCAAATAGTGTTGAGCCAAAACCTTGCCATTCCCGCATGATGTCCATGTAGTGTATCATTGCCTGTTCCTGGCTCACACTGCGCAACTGACGCCATTTATCCAGGATGCCTGAGCGTGATGCCTGTATTTCTTCTCGAACCCACAGCTCAGTTAGTTCTGCCTGCCCCCTGTTACTGACACCCACACCTCCACCACCCGGTGTTGCATCCTGCTCGCCCTCAATGCCAACTGCAGATGACTTGCGGCGTAACGTCCTCCTCAAGGTTCCTTCCAGGAAACCAGTGAGTCGGCGCTCAGATGAAGATGTAGGAAGGCCAGTGGGTGTCCCTGCAACATTGCGTAAAGCATTAACAACAAAAAACATGTGACGTCTTCTGTACTCAAAGTGGATTTGTGTAAAAACATTAACCTGCAAACATAATAGTGTTTGCCATGAAAATCAATCCATTTTATGCTACATCCCAATCAAGATAACCTTTACACAATGTTGAGGTTATGTTTTCATAAGTGTATATACTAAAGATTCCAGAATAAATTTTTTACATGTAGCATCATGTAGCACCACTCTAGGTGAGAGAGGGTATTACAAGTCCCCACCTTTACAGTACAGTGCTCCTGTCCCGACATTTTCCAGTGCAGTGAGGTGTTTTGAATTATAAGCTGTCGGCATGTTTTTGCTTCATGCACGTAACCCGGATTTTTTATTTTATTTTTGGGAGCAATTGAGGGAGCTGTCATTTGCCTATACACCACCAAAATATAGGTATGTGTTAGAACGTGTTGCATGCTTGGAATAAGATCACCCGTAGAGTGGGTACCTGCTAGTTTAGATAATACTAGCACAGCAGGGCGACCCGGCATTGGCTGGGCTGGTGCTGTTCTGTTGGCATTTTGAAGAACTAAAATTTTGTTTTTTTTTCTATTTTTTGTGGGGGCCTAAAATACTTCCTCACACACTCTAAGGAATGGGGTCAGGGTTCATTAAATATTCCCCTTCACATAGCTACACATGCTTAGGCACTACAGAGCGACTAAAAAAAAATCCAGGTTCCCCCCCCCCCCCCAAGATTTTCCAATTTTTATTTTGCCTAAAACACTCTGTGGCACTCAATGATGAACCTCTGAATGTTTGAAGAAGATCCATTTGGCCATCTCTGAGAAAAGGGGTGACACACACACAGACAGACAAAGAGTTCTCTTATAGTATAGAATATAGATAATGTAGATGCCAGGAAGGATGGGGTGTGTGTTCGTAGCAGTGGCAGTACTTTCCCAAAGCCTATCAGCCCACTTTGTAAACCTGCTGAGGTCATATTTTGTCTTAAGTTATATGTTTGCCTCTGCATTATATGAAAAAATATTTTACTGTAAATATGAGTAAGAGGAAAATGGGGGGGGGGGAGGCCAGGCAGTGGGGGCAGGGAAATGCATGAAGGATATCAGAGGCAGGGGAGGGAAGGCTGGGAACAACAGTGAAATATTCCATTTTGACAAAAAGATTTAGATGGCACTTCCGTTACCACAACTTGGATTGGCTCCTCCACTTGTACATCGTGTCACAGCTGACACATGAGCACGGAGACGCTCCACAGGGTAAAGGGCAGCAAGCCCTGGTGGGTCCGGCACTGTGACGTGCTTTACATGGTCACCCAGGCTGGATTGCAGACGCAAGGCAGCAAGCTGCTGTAGAGTCTCCTCAGGTGCAGGGAAGCGTCCATGCACCAGGCATTCATGAGCCTGTTCAGGCAACATATTTACACAAGATAAACTTTACCGACACAAAAGCAACACACACTGAGTAAACTCAAAATCTGTGACAACTCATTAACTATTACACTTAACTAAATTCAAAATGTGTACTTGTCTTTTACTGACCTGCTCAAACATAAAGGCAAACTCCAAGCTGTTAGGGGGGACGTTCCTGGTATCCAAAAAGCAATACAGTTTGAAGTAAAGTTTCCAACAGTTGTCGTCCTGCCCCTGCTCGCCTGCTTCGGAGAATCTGGTAATTGTAAAGGACACAAAGTTAAGTACCGTACGCAAAGTTAAGTTTTTTCCATGACTCAAGTTTTGTTGTATTTTGACGTTTGACATATTTAAGAAATGTTCATTGATAATGGTGTGATTATTTTCAATAAAAACTAACTGTTGAGCAAATTTGGATGGTATACACTACCGGTCAAAAGTTTTAGAACACCTCAGTTTTTCCAGTTTTTATTGAAATTTAAGCAATTCAAGTCCACTGAATAACCTGAAAGCAACAAAGGTAAGCAGTAAACTGCTCGAGGTTAAAAAAAAGTTGAGGTTAGCAAAAACGGGAAAATAATGTAAATTGCACAGTAAAATTGTAAAAAAAGGCCTTCTTCAGGGAACAAGTAATGGGTTAACAACTTACAGCTGTTCTGCAGCAATGCAAGTAAATTAAGCCTTCAAAGTTGATGCAAACAATTCATACAGGTGTCCCAACCTCTGCTGATTACTTGATTACAAACCCCCTGTCTGTATAAAAGCAGTATTGGAACAGACTGTTATTACACCCTCTGAAGCATTATTTGGACAAAATTGCACTGCAGGAAGTAGTATATAGCTATCATCATGGTGAGAAAAAGGCAATTAACAAAGGAAGACAGACAGACCATTATAACCCTTAAACGTGTAGGTCTTTCCTTTGGAGAAATTGCAAAGAAAGCCAAGGTGTCAGTGAGTACTGTTTCCTACACCATCAAAAGGCACTTGGAAACTGGAGGAAACTCTGACAGGAAGAGGTCTGGCACACCCAAAGCCACACCAGAATCAGAAGACAAGTTTCTGAGAGTCAACAGCTTGCATGATAGGTGGCTCACAGGACAACAGCTTCAAGCACAGCTTGACACTGGTCGAAGTAAGCAAGTCTCAGTTTCAACTCTGAAGAGAAGACCGAGCTGCAGATTTGACAGGTTGAGTGGCAGTAAGAAAGCCATTGCTAAGATGGCAAAATAAGAAAAAGAGGCTTGCCTGGGCCATGAAGCACCGCCAGTGGACTACTGAAGACTGGAAGAAGGTCTTATGGACCGATGAATCAAAATTTGAAATCTTTGGTTCATCACGCAGGGTTTTTGTACGCCGTCGAGTAGGCGAAAGGATGGTTCCTCAGTGTGTGACACCAACTGTCAAACATGGAGGAGTAAGCGTGATGGTCTGGGGCTCTTTTGCTGGATCTAGAGTCGGCGACTTGCACAGAGTGACTGGCACCCTGAACCAAAAGGGCTACCACAGCATTTTGCAGCGCTATGCAATACCCTCTAGTATATGCCTAGTTGGTCAGGGGTTCATCCTACAGCAAGATAATGACCCTAAACACACCTCCAGGCTATGTCAAAACTACCTTCGAGGAAAAGAACAAGACGGTAGGCTTCAAATCATGGAATGGCCAGCACAGTCTCCAGACTTAAACCCCATCAAGCTGGTTTGGGATGAACTGGACAGAAGGGTGAAAGCAAAGCAACCTACTAGTGCAACACATTTGTGGGAACTTCTGCAACAGTGTTGGGAAGAACTTCCCGAACAATATTTGATTTATATTGTAGAAAGAATGCCACGAGTGTGTTCGGTGGTTATATCTGCAAAAGGTGGCTACTTTGCTGAGTCAAAATTTTAAATTAAATTTTGTTAAAAAAATGATTCTATGATTTCTTTTTTATCTCCAATTGTTTATTTGTTCTATGCTTAATTTCAGAGTACATCGAGACATTAAAGTGTGTAAATTTCAATAAAAACTGGAAAAATTGAGGTGTTCTAAAAATTTTGACCGGTAGTGTATACAACAGGCAAGTAAAGGCAACATCACAATATCTAATCTCAGCTATTTGTGAGTATTCAAGAATGGTATCAACTATTAGTGAAACATGCTTGGGTTTAGCAAATAATAGGACATTTCCTTGATTTATAAACGGGTTAATGCATTAAATGGGTTTTCAGATAAAGTCCTCCATTGGCTTTACGGCGTTAAAGTGACTCTTGCATGTGCTGCACAAGAAAGTCACAAAAAGTACAAAAAAATCTCGTAAACCAAGTCGAGGAGCTCCTGTCATCTTGGCCAATACCACATCAGGAAACCATGATCTCTGCCAACAATCAAACTCATCCACAATATAAAGCCGTTATATTTATGTTGTTGGGCTTCATGTGATTTTTTCTAGTTATAGATCGTATTAGCAATTCTACACATTTCATTTGAAAGAGCTATTAAATGGAGGTCATTGGACTAGCAGCTGCCATTATAGCCAGTTCCGTCTTAAAAAAGCATGATACTGTGAATACATTCCTGTCACTGATAAAAAAAAATCTCCAAAAGGTATTTTATGGCAACCTTCATAATTGTTTACCTCGATCAAAGTTATTGAAGACAGACAGGTTGTGGGCTGAGATGGTCAGCGTTATTAGATGCCAAGATGATTGAGACACCCTGTGATATATGATTATTTAGGTTAAGGCATTTAGGATTATCCACTATTTAAAAAAGGCAAAGCCAACCAACATATTGCACCAGGTGCAAATGTACTGAGGTTAAATCAAACAGGTATGAGCAAACAGACTCAGGCAACATTCAGCCATGATCCACAAACGTCATCAGGCATATATTCCAGCTCTGGTACACGGCTGCCATGATTGCTTTAAAAATAACTCTGGGGTCAAACTAGAGCTCAATGTTGATGGTGCTTCAAAACAATTGAGATTCTTCTAAAATACTTTCAAATAATTTTGTTATCAACACTTGTGGAATGGTGTTTCACTAAGTTGATAGGATTCGTTTTTACTTTTCATTTGACCAAATTGTCCCATACAGTTTCAATAATATTGAGATCTGGCCTTTGAGGGGGCCATTCCATGTGTTCAAGCACTCCAGCTTCCTCTTTGCTTTGCAAATAAGTTTGAATTATTTCAGCTGAGTGTTCTGGATCATTATCTTGCTGAAAGATTAAGTTTTGATGAAGAAGTCATGTACCACTGAGGATAGCATGGTGGATTAAAATGGTTTGTACCTTGCTGGAGTCAATGCACCATCAATGTTCAGAAATCCTCCAACACCACTTGAGGATATGCACCCCAAACTTGCATTGAACCTCCTCCATGATTAATTGTTGGCTTCAAGCAAGGCTCTTTATAATTTTTCAGTTTTTTGTCGTCTCACATTACGTCTTTGATTAGATCCAAAAAACTGAAACTTGACTCATCTATCCAAAGCACCTTTGACCATTGTTCCAAGGTCCAATTTCTATGTTATTGTGCACATTTCAGCATTTTAGTCTTGTTAACCTTTCCTTACAGAGGTTTTCTTACTCCAACACATCCTTTAAGTCCAGATTTCAAAAGTGACATTTGTACCGTTCATCGATGAACACCTGAACCTTCTTCCAGGTCTATTGTCAATTCAACGCTCGTCTTCTTTATATTTCTTGTGGATATTATCTTCAAGTATTGCTCATCGTTGTAAACCGCTTTGTGCTTCCATAGTCTGGGTTTGTCAATTACATATGATGTTCCTCTGTAGTTGTTGATTGTGCTTTGGACTCGAGTGATACGAGCCATTTCACTCGATGTTTTTCCATCTTTATGCAGAAACACAATTCTATGGCATTTTTCCAATTAAATTTCAGCCTTTTATTTTAAGTTAACACAATTAAACCTGATAGATCTGTATTCTGCAGTACGAAAATTGGGCCTTTATATTTTATGGATGTGTAAAGAGGCAAAATCGAAAAACGACATTTTTAGGGCCGTTTGACACTTTGTGATTGGCAAAAAAAAAAAAAAAATCCCTTTTAAATTAAACTGTGATTAATGATTTTCAATGGTTTTCAGAAAAAAAATATTTGCATTTGGATTCGTCTTTAAAAGTTTTTTCAGTTGTCCCATGCGACAATACTTATCTGGCAGGCATGAAATACGTCTATGGCCACCAGAAGAACTTCGTTAATTGGGGTTTCTGTGCATGCACACCAAGCAATCAGTTATGGATTACACCATTTTCAAAGTGCCATATTGGAAGAAGCCTGGTAAGACAGGATAATCAAAAATAAAAAAAACTACAACTTGATATTGAGAGGTTTGGAATTTGAGTTTTATGTTTTCATATGGATAAACTCAATATCATCGACTGTAAAACTGTTTTAGGATGCAATGACTAGCAGGGACATATGCATATGAGTATATTGCAAATTGGTACACATAAAATAAAAATGGCTCATATTTCCAAACGACCTTTCAAACTTGGACAGCAGATCTGCAACTACCGTGCGGGCTTCTATTGCTCGATTGATCTCCCCTTGGTGCTCGAACAAAGCAAAACGATTGAGGCTTCCTTCTATACCTAGTCCACGCATCAGCTTATCCACCACCTGGTGATGAGAGAAAAACAGGGATGTAGAGGGTAATTGGAGAGAGGGCAGAAGGGTTGATAAAAATTTTTTTAAACCACTATATGATGGTTGGAACAAAGGGAGGTCATGAATCATTTTACCACCAAAGTCAATGATATAATAATAAAATACAACTGGATTAATCCCTAACTATCGTGCCATATGCATATGAGGGTGAATATACATGTGTGATCGGAAAAATGAAGTTTTTTCAAGTGGAGAAAAATGTTTTTTTTTTGTTGTTTTTTGTATACAGAATCGAGGCTCGTGAAAGAGCTAACATTTATCAAACAAACAAATCAAACAAACAAGCAAACAAAGTATATAAAAAGGGGAGCGGTCGACAAGATGGGGAGAGAAGGGGAGGAAGCACACAAACACAACATTTGAGAGCAGGGACATCGGGAGATGTGTGGGAGGGAGAGGGCCTGGGGGGAGGCAGGATAGGTATAAAACGCAAGGACACAAAGGACTTCCAGGAAAGAAGTCGGCACCTCAAAAAAGTGGATTTGGGGTGAAATTAGCGGGGGTAGAAAAGATCAAGGTTTTGGATTGGGGAAGATAAGAGATGGTGGTGAACAGCCGTTTTAAAGATGAAACGTGTTTCAAAAATAGGAGTCCATTGTGTATGAGTATACTGGACTAAGTCGATTTTCCTTCCTTAGATGCAACCAGAGAGGAGATGAGAAACAATAGGCTGCTCTGAAGCGTAACGATGGGTTACTGTCTTTGTGACGTCTAAATGACCATTATGGTCAAGAGAGGCAAAGAGGCTTACAGTCCAACAAAAAGCGTTTGCTCAAACAAAAACCTTCAAAAGTCACTAAAGTGGAAAACTTTCAGCAGCTACAGCAAACTATTTTTGGTTTAATGAAAAGTAAGACATCAAAGTAATTTTGTTTGATATAAATCGAATGAGCCATACATGGATGCTCTTAGAAAAAGTGCAAACAAATCTGAAAAATTCAAACCATTGGCCTGACAGTGAAAAACTTGGGTGAATGAACCTCTAATTAATTTAATTTCAAAATTAACTCCACCTTCTTGACAAATAATTTAATTATTTTTGATATATGTTAAAATGTCAACGGAAATTGCTGATCAGATGATGCAATCTTTATGTAAATGCAGTGGTCTTCGAATGGGTTGGCATTGCCAAAATAAATCAGTTTTCATCAATGACGTCTCCGACTCTTGAAAATCCTCTTTATCTCTTTGCTGATGACTCCACCCTCGACCACAATATCTCTCATCCTTCAGATAGGCAGGCAGCAACATCTTCCCTGTCTTCAGACTCTTCAAGCTGGTGAAACACTTGGAATATGTCTTTCAATCCTGACAAATCTCACTCTCTCGTACTCTCTCTCTTCCTCCCCCCACTCCTCTACCAGGTTTCCACAGAGCGTACGTGGTCCACAATCATCTCCATTCTGGTGAAACTCCCAAAATGCAGAATCACTGCTTACCTTCACTCATTCGTTCCTCATTTTTCCTGCCTGTGGAAATAAAATTCAACATTCTTTTCAATTTCATTCTTCCCTCCAGGTCTTCAAGACAGCTGTTCACCTCTTTTTTTTTGTATACAAGATCGAGGCTCATGTAAGAGCTAACATTGATCACAAAAAGACAAACTGAAACATAAAACATATGATAAAGGGAGCGGGAGACAAGATGGGGAAAGAGAGAGAAGCACACAAGTACAACATTTGAGAGCAGGGACATTGGGAGATCTGTGGAAGGGAGAGGGCTTGGGGGGGAGGTGGCATGGGAAGGGAGGGGACGGGGGGTGGGGGTGGGAGAGGTATACAAAACACATGGACACTGCTAGGACTTCCAGGAAAGAAATCGGTATTTCAAATAAGTGGATCTGGGGTGAATTAACGGGGGTAGAAAAGATCAAGGTTTTGGATGGGAAAAGATAGGAGATGGTGGTGAACAGCTGTTTTAAAGACCTGGAGGGAGGAGTGGGATTGAAGAGAGTGAGGGAGTTTGTTCCAGAGGAGGGAGAAAAGAGGAATGAAAGAGTGAAGGTAAATAGAGAGTCTTGATTTTGGCAGTTTAACCATAAGAGGGTTGCAGGCAGATCTTGTGCGACCTGTAGGAATATTTGGGGGACAGAGCACAGATAGAGCTAGGGGAGCAAGGCCGGAGGGGAATTGGTAGAAGACAGAAGACCAACAACCTGCCTGTGGTGATTGAGTGAGTGAAAGGCCCCCGGAGTTAGCTTCATCGTGGGAGATTCCAATGATTCTGAAGGCTTCGATTTCAACAGCGTGAAGCCGAGCTTGGTGTGAGGCAGGAGCACCGGCCCAGAGGGGGGAACAGTATTCCATTGAGCTGCGGATGAAAGCCTTGTAAGTGGTGAGGAGCTCAGGTGTGCCAAAGAAGGACTTCGCACGACGGAGGATGCCCAGTCGGCGACTGGCTTTGGAGGCCAGCTTGGAAATGTGGTTTTCCCAGGAAAGATCATGGCAGATAGTGAGACCCAAAAGCTTGAGTGACAAAACTTATTGGAGAGGATTGCTGAGAAAGTAGATTGCCAGATGGGGGAGAGGAAGTGGGGAGGTCTTTTTGGAGAGACAATGTGAGAGTGTGAGATTTGTCAGGATTGAAAGACATGTTCCACTTTTTTGACCAGTCTATGATTTTGTCCAGGTCTGCAGAGAGTGAGGAGGATGTGGACTGCCGATCTGAGGGATGAGGTATGGAGCGGCCGAGAGTGGAGTTATCAGCAAGGAGATGGAGAGGATTTTCCAGAGAGTCTGAGAGATCATTGATGAAGACCAGAAAAAGCACAGGGCCCAGAACACTGCCTTAGAGAACTCCAACCTGAACAGGAAGGGAGAGATGAGAGAAAACCATTCAAGGCCACACGTTGACTACGACCAGAGAGGAAGTCCGCAAGCCATGTGTGGAGATTTCCATGGATACCATAGGAGGAGAGTTTGGTGAGCAGAGCGGGGTGCCAGACCGTATCGAAGGCACGTGATATGTCAAGGGAGACAGCTCTGATTTCCTGTTTGGCATTAAGGACCTCCATCCATTGTTGAGACAGGAGAAGCAGCATGTCCAGAGTAGAATGATCTGGTCTGAATCCAAATTGATGATCCGAGATCAAGCCATTGGAGAAGAGGAAGGATTTGATATCCAAGCAATGATGGATTCCATGACTTTGCTGATATTTGGGAGCAGGCTGATTGGTCTGTAGTTGCAAGGATCTGTTTTTGCACCATTTTGTGGAAAGCGGTAATGTTTTCTGATTTCCAAGCAGATCGCAAATGACCTTGAGCAAAAGAGAGGGTGAAGAGAACAGAGAGAGGGTAATATAGAGCGGCAGAGCAGGATTTTAGGACCCGTGGACTGATGCCGTCTGGTCCAGTTGCAGAATCAGAGTCGAGGTTTGACAAAAACTTCTCCACCTTGTCAGGAGAGAAGGACAAAGAGTCCAGGAGCAGCTGGGTTCGACTGGGAAAGGTGGGTACAGAGAGAGATGGGTTCGGGACACAAGATTTGGAGGCAAACCAAGAGTTGGGGCAAACACTCTATCCCAGATCATGCACCATCCAAAACGATTATCTTTTTTTACTTCCCATTAATCCTCCTTCCAAATTTGCATTCTTTCCTTTATTAGAGTTTGCTTCTGTATCCACTTTTTCCACCACCTGCATTCTCACCAACCCATTATTCTTCCACACATACCTTATTTGTTCAAGTCTCCGTCTATTTTATCCTTCACCCTGCTGTTGGTGTGTTTCTGTCCTCTATTGCTGTTCCTTTCTGTTCTGTTACTTCCTGATCCGTTCTATGTTCTAGCTCCTCCATGAGCCTCAACTTCGTATTAAAAAGTCCCGATCAATAATTATTGCATGTATTCACAATATTCACTCAAAAGGTTAAGGCTTGTGCTCAGCAATGTAAAAAGGAACATTAAAAATACTTATCATTGCTAAATTACCATACCTCCCTTGCAGTTGTATGGCTGTCAATTGTAATATGACAGGAACTGTCACCGTAGCAGTAGACAGTGGTGGACATTTCTTCTTGCTTAATAATTGCTTTCATTTCTTTGGTGGATGGAACAAACTCCCTGTTCTTCGTTTTCTTCAGCGTTTCCATGATGGATGGAACGCAACGTCCAATCTCTGAGTTTGCGTGTCGTTCTTTCATCCTAGAAAACAAATGTGAATTTATCGAGGTCATTAGAAAATATAAGTGACATTAACATTTTAAACTAATAATATGAAAATGTGCAAATATTATTTACTGTACTGACTTTTCTCACAAAAGAGAAAATATATATATTTTAAAGCATTAAAAAAAAACCTCCTTTGAGATTTGCATACATATGAGCTCAATCAATCAGAAAAGGCAATTCACGGACAAGCTATATTTCTTTCTCACAGATATTTCATGAACTTTATGATTACAATACTATCTGGTACTGCTGATGGGGCTGGAAATACATCTTTAAATCCTCGGGCGACAGTCTGCCTTTTTTGTTTGTGTCTCCCTTCCGCAATCTCTGAGGTGACAATCGCTACGACTAAATGATCAATAAGCTCACGTGATGTTATCAACATTACCACATCTCGCGTTGTTTGTACTGTTTGAGTATGGGCAGAAAAAAGTGAGAAACCAGAGGGACCTCATTGGAGAGGCCTCCAATAAGAAAGACATTGTGCGATATCTCAATGAAAATTATTGCAAATAATTTTTTAAATATATATGAAGAAGATTTTCAGGCTGAAAGGTTTCATTAGTTATTAATAAAAATCGCAGCTATATGGCTTTTATAATTCAATACAGGTTTCCAACTCATAAAGTCAGGAAATATCATTATATGTCGTAAGAAAGGTGCAAATACTTGTGTTGTAACAGGGGTAAAAAAACTAAATGATGTTATGCCAACATTGGAAGCCAACATTGGCCCAACGTCAGTGTGCTATCTGTGTAGGTTCTTAATCATAGCACTTAACTCGCTTTGCTGGAAAAAGATAAATGAAAAAGGCTGAGTATAAATTAGTTGTGATTGAAAGATGAGAGGAAGAAGATCACAAAGAGACATTGATTTCTCAGTGAAATCTGACATTGTATCGATGCTGGACAAATAGCAAAATGAGCAGTATTTGAAAACAATGAGAATACGAATATCTGATGATTGTTATGCTACCATCATTAGCAGACAAACTGCGACAATGACAGATTTTGAAGCAATCAAGTTCTATCAAATCATCAGCACAGTAGCAACCAATCTCTACTATCTGCTTGAGGGAAGGTTCAACACAATGCTCATAACTATCAATTGATTGCATTACAATATGTCGTTGGCCCGAATGTTGCAAGAATATACAAGCAGTGTGAATTTTTTTTTGCAGGGTCTAGGACTCATGTAGAGGAGTTGAATGACACAAATCACAGACCAACACACACAAAAAAACACGACTCAACTTCAGACAAACACAGCTAATGAGCTTGGGGGAAGCAACTTCATTCCCCAGAGCACTCTGGGCATCAGCAACGCCATATTTTATGATGTCAGTGTTAATTAAGTAGGAATTTCCTCCTCCTCATGAATGCCAACCTTTCAGGTTCGTCCGCACCCTATCCTTTAAATGCTGTGCATCAAAGCATGGAAACAGCATGTACCATTTTTTGAAGTATTTGCTTCAAGTCAGTCATCATCAAAATCGAACAGCTGGCCTTCCAAACTCAGTCAATGTTCTAACCATTACACCACCGAGTTTGGCTGGGCCTACAAGTATTGGTGATCACAGAGTCACTAATTACTTGTATGCCAATTATAAATTTGTCTTGATGAAGGAATTACCTTGTATCATATTATCCCATTAAACAAAATTCATAACAGCAGGAAAACAATAATGTCATGTTGTGGAATTAGGCTCATCAAAATTGTAATTATATACACTACATGACCAAAAGTATGCGGACACCCATTCTAATTAGTGGATTCGGCTATTTCAGCCACACCCATTGCTGATAGGTTTATATAATCAAGCACACAGCTGTGCAATCTCCACAGACAAACATTGGCAGTAGAATGGGCAGTAAAACATTGGCAGTAGAAAATAGCTTCAGAGTTATTGAAGAGCTCAGTGACTTTCAACGTGGCACCGTCATAGGATGCCACCTTCCCAACAAGTCAGTTCGTCAAATTTCTGCCGTGCTAGAGCTGCCCCGGTCAACTGTGAGTGCTGTTATTGTGAAGTGGAAACGTCTCGGAGCAACA
Organism: Myxine glutinosa; assembly: GCF_964187855.1. Classification (NCBI taxonomy): domain Eukaryota; kingdom Metazoa; phylum Chordata; class Myxini; order Myxiniformes; family Myxinidae; genus Myxine; species Myxine glutinosa. Next base: position 104,875,480 of record NC_136267.1, read on the forward strand.
ACAGGTCAGCTGCGAAGTGGTAGGCCACAAAAGCACTCAGAACGGGACCGCTGAGTGCTGAAGCACGTAAAAATTGTCTGTCCTCAGTTGCAACACTCACTACCGAGTTCCAAACTGCATCTGAAAGCAACGTCAGCACAACAACTGTTCGTCGGGAGCTTCATGAAATGGGTTCCCATGGCTCAGCAGCCACACACAAGCTTAACATCACCATGCGCAATATGCCAAGCATCGGCTGGAGTGGTGTAAAGCTCGCCGCCATTGGACTCTGGAGCAGTGGAAACGCGTTCTCTGGAGTGATGAATTACGCTTCACCATCTGGCAGTCCGACGGATGAATCTGGGTTTGGCAGATGCCAGGAGAACGCTACTGCCCGAATGCATAGTGCCAACTATAAAGTTTGGTGGAGGAGGAATAATGGCATGGGGCTGTTTTTCATGGTTCGGGCTAGGCCCTTTAGTTCCAGTGAAGGGAAATCTTAGCGCGACAGTATACAATGACATTCTAGATGATTGTGTGCTTCCAACTTTGTGGCAACAGTTTGGGGAAGGCCCTTTCCTGTTTCAGCATGACAATGCCCTCACGCACAAAGCAAGGTCCATACAGAAATGGGTTGTTGAGATCAGTGTGGAAGAACTTGACTGGCCTGCACACAGCCCTGACCTCAACCCCATCGAACACCTTTGGGATGAATTGGAACGCCGACTGCGAGCCAGGCCTAATCGCCCAACATCAGTGCCAGACCTCACTAATGCTCTTGTGGCTGAATAGAAGCAAATCCCCGCAGCAATGTTCAAACATCTAGTGGAAAGCCTTCCCAGAATAGTGGAGGCTGTTATAGTAGCAAAGGAAGGACCAACTCCATATTAATGCCCATGATTTTGGAATGAGATGTGTGATGTTAATGTGTCCACATACTTTTGGTCATGTAGTGTGTGTATGTGTGTATATATATATAATATATATAATATAATATAATATATATATATATATATATGTATATATATATATATATATATATATATATACATCTATCTATAATTCCAGTAATCTCTGTACGTTTGTACGTTTGTTTGTCTGTGACCGCTGTTTCTCGACAACCACGGGTCCGATATACTTTTAACTTGCCAGGTATATTGCTGGGGACCCGAGGATGTGCCTTTTCAAGGTTTCATATTAATCGGACAATTACTTACCGAGCTATGTCCAAAAAACGATTCAACCAATCAGAGAGCAGCGAACTATCGCGTGTGCCGAACGTGGCGGACACACTCTGCCTCGGATGGCACATTTGAGAGCGTATTCATTTATTTCACGTTTGCAAACTATGTTGGCGTTAAACTATGTTTTAAAACTAATAAAAACGAATTTGCGATTCATTCGCTTTCCTGCGCGTTTGTGCACGCGATGGCGATTTCTTTACCAAACTCCGGAAGCCGTTCGCTTTGGACCAAACCATTTCATGTAAATAGAGGGGGGGGGATATAATTTTAGATATAGATATAGTACGGGCAATGCCCTAGTATATTTAAAAGCATTCAGCTGGAAATCAGTATTTGGATAAATTAATCTCAAGTTTTTGCTTTTTTCTGATCAAATACAACAGGGAAGAATGGTGGGGGGGATATTAAGGCCTAAGGGTTACTGGTTTTCTTATTCAAACCCAATCACAAATGAAAACAAATTCAATGCAGGTATTTGGGATCCACCTGCAATACTGCTGCAATAACCTTTATTTTGCTTGAAGGATATTGTGGAAATTTGAATAATCACAAGTAAACCTTAACTTGTAAGTTGCTATCATCAAACTAAGAATTTGTGTTTTAAATCAAAAAGTTAAACTTTCCTTAGGTCGAGTAAATAAAGAGAAGAATGGATTCATAGTCATACCTCTTCAGGTGAAAACGTAAATATCGAAGCACGCCCCTTCCTGGCAAAAATGTGCATGACATACAGGCCAGGAGCTGCCAACAGCGTATCACACTATCTTCTGCTGCCCTAGGGACCCCATTTGTCTGCTTCACGAGTTGACAATACACCTCATCCTGCAATGGCTGCAGGTCATGACAGCTTTGCAGAACATCATGGAAGGTACTGATATAGTCTGTCGCCGTGTCCAGCGTCTGAATGATCTCAAAGATGCGTAGTGCCTCATTCCTCAGTGATGTGTAAGTACGCACTCTGTGTCCTGTGAGAAACACACTGTATGTCTCATCATTTTCAATGCAGCAAAAATCAGACCATAATTATAAAATTCCAGAAATAACTTAAAACTGCAAAGATAGCTTACATGTGAGCTGATAAAATATAAATACAGTAAAATCTTGCTTATTTGGACATCACATAGCTGAAATTTGCAACCATTAAAGGGTGCAAAAATAGTCCGGTGGCCAAGTGTGTAAGAATACCCTTGAGCACAAAATAATCTGGTGTTTTGCAGAGAAGAATCCACTCGAGTATAGACTAGCATATGCTGTGCTGCGGTAGTCCTGCGGTAGTCCAGTCACCCCAAAACTGTAACCACAGTGTATGATGGCAGGACAACGGAGAGGTATGTAGACTTGCCTCTGAGCTGTCTAGCCTGAATTTAAAGCTACGCCATGCTATAAATGGTCACCCTTGTGTTCCGCAGACAGGGCGATGCATTAATGTGTGTGCCATCCCTCAGCTAGACATTAAATTGGGCATTCAATCTGCTGGCAGTAGTTGGTGGACATTAGTGTCCTTTGAAGAGGAGGCGAGCTATCGCCGGCACCTTGAATAAATTCCAAATTCCTGCTCTTACCCTCAGGGGCCGTGCATCAGTGGGACAGCCACACCCCCAGTAAATGATACTACACACAGCAATGTGATGCCTCTGAATGAAGAAGAAGAATTGTACTGTATTGCCTATGTTGTGTTCAGCATGCTTTACCTATGTAAGGAAACATACCAAAGGAAACCAACAAAGTTATTGATGGCTCCTCAAGGAAAATAATTCTGACTACATCAACGAACATGATGGATGTCAACAAACAAAATATATCAACATCTATCTATTTGGCCACCAAAGGTGACATTTTGAAGAATCTGGAGTAAGGTGCGATCCACCAATCCAGCATGGGTGGAATATATCAGGAAACCCAAAGTGTACGACGTTAAACATGTCAGTTGAAGCTCCAAAAACTTAGCATGAGTCATCTAAAAACGTGGCTGAATAGACTCGGCATCTACCATCCAATAAGCACAAGTACTTTGAGGAGGAAACCATGAGTCGGAGAGAAGGAAAAACTTAGATAGGCCGTGCAGTTTTATGGGCACAACTGAATGGGGCAGACTCTTAAAATACGACTTGTTTGTTGCAATACAATGAGTGAGGAGTGAAGCTATTTAGGCTCAATTTACAAAGAAGTTGAAACAACAGATCTCTGACTTCTTAATAAATAAAAAAATCCCATGCTGGTTAACCTCAGCCTTTGTCATCAGGTAAACCAGAATTTTCCCCATCAAAGTTCTGACATGAGGAGCATGGGTATGATTCAACACCCCCATATCTGGAATAGGCAATGCGCATGTAGTCTGGATGGCGAGGTTTAATCGTCCATAAAATGTGCATTGTACACCTCTACAAAAATACTCTCAACTTTAAAAAGAAAGCAGAGATTGATCAAAGCACAAAACACAAACTAGTACTAACCATGTAAACCAACATCTCCATAAGGCAGAGGCAGCAAGGGTGATCGAAGAGGATGCTGCGTGTATCTGAGGATGGGGTTTCTCCTGTAGATCTGCTCCACATCTTTACTGTTACTGTCCAATTCCTGCAGGACCGTAAGCAAGAAAACAACCGAAAAACAAGATCTTGCATATAATCCCACAAAACAAACCTAAACAAGACATATTGATTCTTTCAATTAATATGATTGCTGATGCATATTTCTGAACACACAAAAATACACTCCTGTCAATAAAATAAAAAATATATATAATAAAAAAAAACTTTCATTTGCAGACAGCAAACAACTTGGTGTTGACACCTGTTTGGTGTTTAACTTAATCAACACGTTCTTTGATAAATAATTACCTCTGTTGCCAAAGATGGACTTTTGGATGGAGGTTATGTTTGCACCCATCTGTCTGTGTGTTTGTGTGTGGTGTAGACACTTGTAGACAGTGTGGTGAGTGTGACTAGAGTGAGTGATAGGTTGATGATGGTGAAAATGATGATTGGAAAGCTCTTGGTGAACGTCATCTCGGGATATGCTCCGCAGGTTGGTCGGAGCGATGAAGAGAAGGACAAGTTCTGGTGTGCGATAGAGAAGCTGATGGAAAACGTGAAAGATGAGGAAGTTGTTGTGGTAGGAGGAGACCTAAATGGACATGTGGGAAGGAGTATGGATGGTTTTGACGGAGTTCATGGGGGTTACGGATATGGTGTGAGAAATGGAGAAGGTGAAAGGATTTTGGAGTTTGCTGATGGAGCTGATTTGTTGATTTGTAATACTCAGTTCCAGAAAGAGGATAATAAGCTTGTTACATACACGTCAGGTGGGTCGACGACAACCGTTGACTACCTGATGGTGCGTAGGCGAGATAGGGGGCACCTCCGAGACACAAAGGTAATCCCGGGGGAGGAGGCTGTTTCACAGCACCACTTGGTTGTCTGCGACGTAAGGGTGAAAGGTGCGAGGAGAGCTCGGCGGGTGAAGTACCAACCGAGAATGAAGGTGTGGAGGTTGAAAGAGGTGACAGTAAGGGAGGCATTAAAAGAGAGGCTGAGTAGGGTCGAGGATGATGTGGTTGAGCTTGAAAGTGGTTGGATGTCAATGAAAGCTAGTCTGTTGAGAGCCGTTGGTGAGGTATGTGGATGGACAAAAGGACCACCGAGGCACTCGGAAACATGGTGGTGGGATGATGAAGTTGGAAAGAGGATTGATGAGAAGAGGAAGAAGTTCAAGGAGTGGCAGAAGGCAAAGGGTACGGGAGCAGAAACAGCAGAGCATGAAAGTTATAAGGCAGCCAGGAAGGCTGCAAAGAAAGAGGTAGCAAAGGCGCAGGAGGCATGTAGGAAAATGTTCGGAGAACGCTTGGATTCGGAAGAGGGTCAGAGAGCGGTATTCAGGATTGCAAAGCAGATAGCGAAAGAGAGGTGTGATGTGATGGGGGTGAGCTGCTTGAAGGATGAAGTGGGACAAATCGTTGTCGACCCAGATGGAATTAAAGGAAGATGGAAAAGATATATGGAAATGCTGTTGAATACAGAGAATGAATGGGATGGCAACATAGAGAGTAACCCAGTTTTAGGACCGGCAGAGAAGATAACTGAGAAGGAAGTTGAGGAAGCGATAAAAGCAATGAAGGGTAGAAAAGCGGGAGGGCCGACGGGAGTTGTGGGAGATATGTTGAAGGCAGCAGGAAGTTGGGGTGTGAAGAGAATGACAGAGATCTGTAATCTGGTGGTGAAAGAAGGCCGCATTCCAGTGGATTGGGAACTGAGTACCCTCGTCCCTCTACACAAGGGGAAAGGTGACCCTCTGGAGTGTGGCTCGTACCGAGCGATAAAGTTATTGGAGCATGGAATGAAGGTATTGGAAAGGGTGTTGGAGAGGAGGATAAGGAAGAAAGTGAAGATCGACGAAATGCAGTTTGGATTTATGCCAGGAAGAGGAACGACAGACGCGCTTTTCATTGTGAGGCAGTTGCAGGAGAAGTACATGGAGAAGAGGAAGAAGTTGTTTCTTGGGTTTGTTGATCTGGAGAAAGCATTCGATCGGGTTCCACACAAAGTATTGACATGGGCATTGAGGAAGTTAGGAGTGGAGGAATGGTTGATCAGAGTAGTGATGGCAATGTACAAAAGAGCACGCACAGCTGTAAGGACGAAGGACGGGAACAGTGGTGAGTTTGAGGTGAAGGTGGGAGTGCATCAGGGGTCGGTACTAAGTCCACTACTATTTGTAGCTGTGATGGAGGTGCTGGCTCAGAACGTAAAGGAGGGTTTACCGTGGGAGTTGTTGTATGCAGATGATCTGGTGTTGATTGCGGAAAGTATGGATGGACTGAAGGAAAAGATGAACACGTGGAAGGAATGTATGGAGACAAAAGGTCTGAAGGTGAATATTGGAAAGACGAAGGTGATGGCAAGTGGTAAAGCATGTGGTGAGGTGGAAAGAACTGGGAAGTGGCCCTGTGCTGTGTGTAGGAAGAGTGTCGGAGTGAACTCCATTCAGTGTACAATGTGCGCTGAGTGGGTTCATCAAAAATGTAGTGGTCTGAGAGGGTCATTAACCAGTGTGGCAGCTACATTCAAATGTAAGGTGTGCACAGAGGGAGCTACAGATGGAGGAAATGTTGAGTTGGATCTTGGAGAGGGTGTGAAGCTGGAAGGTGTGAAAACATTTTGCTACCTCGGAGACATGCTGAATGGAGAAGGTGGATCAGACTCGGCAACGGTTGCTCGAGTGAGATGTGCATGGAAGAAGTTTCGGGAATTGAGTGGCGTGCTGATGATGAGGGGAGTGTCGTTGAAGCTGAAGGGAAAGGTGTATGCTGCATGTGTGAGAAGTGTTATGATTTATGGGAGCGAGACATGGGTAATGAACGTAGAGCAGCAACGAAGGTTGGAAAGGGTGGAAATGCGAATGGTTCGACGGATGTGCGGAGTATCGTTGAGAGAGAGGAAGACAAATGATGAATTGCGAAAGATGATGGGAATAGAGCCTGTGATTGATGCTGTGAAGAGGAACAGGTTGAGATGGTTTGGTCATGTGTTGAGGAAGGTTGAAAGTGACTGGTTGAGAAGAGTGATGGAAATGAATGTAGAAGGAAGTAGAAGACGGGGAAGACCGAGAAAGACTTGGCTAAAGATGGTGGAAGAAGAAATGCGGGCAAGGGGGTTAACAAGGAGAGATGCAGAAAATAGGGCAAAATGGAGAAGATTGTCATGGGGACCGCAAGGCTAACCCCCGCTCTAGCAGGGAAAATGGCCTTTAAAATGCATGTTGTTGTTGTTGTGTCTGTGTGTTTATCTGTGAGCAGGATATCTCAAAAAATTGTGGATGGATTCCGCCATAACCTCATGGACATAAGCGTTTCTACCTTTGTGTGTCAACAAAGGCACATTGAGTAGATTTTGGTGAAGATCCAGATGCGGATACGAGAATTTTTAAAGTCATTCTTCACCATGAGACAACACACAACAACAACATGCATTTTAAGGCCATTTTCCCTGCTAGAGCGGGGGTTAGCCTTGCGGTCCCCATGACAATCTTCTCCATTTTGCCATATTTTCTGCATCTCTCCTTGTTAACCCCCTTGCCCGCATTTCTTCTTCCAGCATCTTTAGCCAAGTCTTTCTCGGTCTTCCCCATCCTCTACTTCCTTCTACATTCATTTCCATCACTCTTCTCAACCAGTCACTTTCATCCTTCCTCAACACATGACCAAACCATCTCAACCTGTTCCTCTTCACAGCATCAATCACAGGCTCTATTCCCATCATCTTTCGCAATTCATCATTTGTCTTCCTCTCTCTCAACGATACTCCACACATCCACCGAACCATTCGCATTTCCACCCTTTCCAGCCTTCGTTGCTGCTCTTCGTTCATTACCCATGTCTCGCTCCCATAAATCATAATACTTCTCACACATGCAGCATACACCTTTCCCTTCTGCTTCAACGACACTCCTCTCCTCATCATCACGCCACTCAGTTCCCGAAACTTATTCCATGCACATCTCACTCGAGCAACCGTTGCCGAGTCTGATCCACCTTCTCCATTCAGCATGTCTCCGAGGTAGCAAAATGTTTTCACACCTTCCAGCTTCACGCCGTCTCCAAGATCCAACTCAACATTTCCTCCATCTGCAGCTCCTTCTGTGCACACCTTACATTTGAATGTAGCGGCTACACTGGTTAATGACCCTCTCAGACCACTGCATTTTTGATGAACCCACTCAGCGCACATTGTACATTGAATGGAGTTCACTCCGACACCCTTCCTGCACACAGCACACGGCCACTTCCCAGTTCTTTCCACCTCACCACGTGCTTTACCACTTGCCATCACCTTCGTCTATCCAATATTCACCTTCAGACCTTTTGTCTCCATCCATCTCCATACATTCTTCACCATGAGAGATAGGGCCAAAAACGATATAGAACACGATATCTCAAAATGTTATGGACGGATTAGGATGAAACTTGGTGCACAAGCTGGATGTGTGACAAGGACAAATTGATTCCACTTTGGTTAAGATCTCGATCTGGATACGAAAACATTTTTAGTTTCTTCAGTGAAACTTTCTTTAATTTTCTTCTTGAATTTCTTCACTATCGAGACATAACGAAAAAAAAACGATATACCATGATATTTCAAAATGTTGTGGACGTATTCAGCCAAAACTTGGTGTTTGAGTTGGGGAAATGACAAGAACAAGCCAATTAGATTTTGGTGAAGGTCTGGATTGCAGATCTGGCCAATCAGTGTGATGCAAAACATAAACTATCCAGCCGAGTGGAGGTAAGCGTTTCTACCGAGTACAATTTTAGTTTAGGGCGTATTTATCATTTGTAATCAAGCACATCTAAAATGTATTGTGCTAGTCGGATTATAAATTATGCCGGTGTGTTTTGTATTGAATTAAAGGCAAAGCCAGACTTCCTCATTTTCTTGAACCAATTGTTTGCTCCAAGCTGCAACATCGTGAATATTTTCACTTCCTCCAAGGCCTGTGTCTTTTGAGAGCAGCTAGATGCTCCACAAAGCCCATCACGTAATTTTGAATAATAAATTGTAATACAGAACTTGAAATAATATACGATGCCTTGAATGGAAAAGTAATAGTTTTTAATATCAAATCATCCTTCATTTTTCAATCACTCTCAGTTTAAGAGTGATTTTCTTTTGTAAAACCAAAAATAAAGAATTGTGAAAAAGACTTTAAACAGACTTTCTCAGTTTAAACAATTATCTTTCAAGAACATGCACAAAAGGTTTTCTTTCGTTAAAAATTTTTAGCATTTTTTTTTAGAAACATTACCAATCTTGTCATGCCCCAATTATGTATTTCAAAATAAATAAATATTTAAGAGTAAACACTGTGTCGTATTTATCTGTCTGCTGTTGGCTGCTTAATCTTGATGTTTTAGAAATCCTAAAGAAGGCAAAAAGGTGCAATTTTGCTTCCGTTCTTGTACAAAGCACTATACCAAGCCCATTGCTTCACCATGCTTATAAGTCAACACATTTATCAATGCCAGGTAAGACAAATTACCATGCAAAGACTTATTGAAGCACAAAACAGAGTGGTGCATATGTCCTCTTGTGAGACGCAATGACTGTGATTGAGAGCATTGGGCGGTAATGAGTACACAGGTTCACAAGAACCCACATAAAAACAAATATGCACACATGACAAAGCACTATACCAGGCCCATTGCTTCACCAAGCTTATAAGTGAACACATTTATCAATGCCAGGTAAGACATATTACCATGCAAAGACTTATTGAAGCACAAAACAGAGTGGTGCATATGTCCTCTTGTGAGACGCAATGACTGTGATTGAGAGCAGTGGGCGGTAATGAGTACACAGGTTCACAAGAACCCACATAAAAACAAATATGCACACATGATTACATTATACACCATGTGAATAAATGTTAATAAGGTAAAAAATATATACACTTGGTTCACAAGACATATGGAGCACCATGAATCTTACTATAATTCACCAAATGTTCATCCGTCTGTCCGTCCGTTTGAAGGTACCGCAAAAACAGCTGAACCAATCGCAACGATATTTTGGGTGGGTAATCCTGGGATCTCCTGGAGTAAAATAGGGTATATTGTTTTTCCAATTTCAGCTTTGGCCTCCAGCATTTTCAGGTTTGGACTCCCGCATAATGTTATATTTCCGGGTGCCGCACAAACGGCTGCACCGATCGCTACACCGATCAGACTTGGTGACCTTTCATAAGGACATGGGTTGAATCTCTGCTTGAGAGAATGCCAACTCCCTCCCCGCCCTCACGGTCATCTCTCCAACTCACAATCCCACAAGATATGCGGAAAGGACGACCCAAAACCAATGATCTTCTTTTTGATTCGTATATAAACATAATTAAAAGTAAATAATGACCTTGGCCAAAGTTCAAACGACGTGGGTTTTATCTCTACATGAGAGAATTCCACATAGCTATTTGGGCGGTGTATACGCTAACAGATCGCTGTCTCCATCGATCTTGCTGAGGCAGTAACACCTATCGGCTCAAAATCCTTTTAACTGTTGACTTGGTAGTTTTTACAATGAAGGAAACATTAACAATGTTGTTAAAAGTTTATTTTGTGATTAATTTGTGATTGGAGTTATGTTTTTGGAATGAAAAAAGAGATATCGAGTTCAAGTAAATGACGACATGCCACGATAGTTTTTACTTTCTCAACGTGAACTTCGCGGATCGCCATATATGCAGATTCGCCACGGACCCACGATCGATGTTTCTATACGTGAACGTACCCGTTTGTTTGCGAACGGGTACGTTTTTCATGGAAGTCCTTCACGAACTTGCTGTCCATGTCTGATGTGCGACTGAGGGTGCTACAGGAATGTGGAATTTATTGGTTTCATGCTTTGGCATTCGCCGTATCTGCATTGCCTGTTTGCTTTTGGCCTCCCACCCGTGTTTAGCACGGGTATCTCACGAGTAAGGATAATACAGCTAAGTGGTACTGAGCTGACAAGGGGAGCATTCTGACTTGAAATTTTTGTCGTGCGTAAAAAACACCTGAAGAGTAAAACTCTAGTATTCTCTTGAAAACTGGTGGGACAGGTAGTAAATCCCACCGGCTAAGCATAAACCCCATCAGACCACATGGTAAAGAGATGCAGTCAGCAGGACAGGAGATATTCTCAGCTCGATCTGATTGGCCTTGTTACAGTCAATTTGTCAAGATAAATTCAAACAGATGTACAATTAGTCCTCAATTTACACCAATTCCATTTACGTTTTTTCCATTTAACACCTCAGATAAAGTACTGAACAATTTTCTGTCTACTCCTCAATTTTCGAATCAACGTTATGTTCACAGGGGAAACATTTTAAATTTTGACCAGCGAACAATGGGAGTGGAGGTATGATGTGCACTGCACCACTTCTCTCACCCTCAGTCACACAATCTGTACTGTACTCGTGAGAGGTATCGTCTGACCTTCAGTGATAGTATTTTGTGCCAAACTCTCCCAAAACCCTTCATCATGAGTGCTAAACAACCCTCAAGTCCTCCAGCTAAAATTCCCATGAATAAGACTCGTCAAGCTATTAGTTTGCACATTATAATCTCAGGAACTGCTCCACCCATGCCTTCCAGGCCTGGACACTCGCTGCGTGCTGCAGATTTGGGTGAGTACCATACGTATTTACTTAAACCCATCCATAATTTATTCATTTACTTTTGTTCTTCATTGATTTTGTTAGTTATCATGTCTTTCGTATTTATTTACAGGAACTCTATTTACACATTTACTATCTTTACTTAGGTAAGAGTTAGGTTAGGATTGCAATTAATTTCCACCCAGAAACACATCTTCACTTTTTCACATGAAAATTGAGAAAATTGTTTTCCATTTACGTTTTTTGGGGGGTTTTTTTGACATTCAGCTTTTTAGGAATGCATTTCAAGCGTAAATATAAGAGTCACTGTAATTTATTCAATGCCATAATATAAATCTGTTCAGGCCGATTCAAAACCTGTTTGAACAAAATTGATGAAAATGGCTGAACATAATTCTTTAAAAGCTCATCACTTATAAAAGCTTATCACAAAGCATACAGAAATTCCAAGGAAAAATACAATGGGTTTCATTATTATAGAAGTAGCTGAATAGAAAGCAAAAATCACTTCGCATTTGAAAATTTGACCCGGTGTGCACCTTTATGGATTCATATTGTTTTGAATTTTTTTTGATGAACTCAAGTTAATTCTGCCGAACTGAAAAAAATACACGAAAAAGAAACATATTCCCCAAAAGTGAGATGAAAATATAAAGAAGTTTACCCTGATATCAGCGATGAGATTCTGTGTTGGTGTCTCAATGGGTAACTTTGAGTCGATGACCATTTGTATGGTACTTGCCCAACGTGTTACTTCATTCTGCAACTTTGTGTACAGATGGTACGAGTGCTTTCGGCCATGGACGATAAAACCACAGTACCCTAAAAGAAACATACATCTGGTTCACACCCATTATAACACGCATGACAACAGGAATGGCATAACAAAAGTGAACAGGCAGGGGAACTTGCCGGTATCACGAAAGTTTTTCTCATCTGGTTGAACCACTGAGCAAAGACTGTTGACCACGAGGCTGCCGAGCTTGGGGGCACCTCTCTCAGAGCTCTTGTAATAGTCCAAAGACACGTGTGTTAGTACAAACCATCTCTTTTTGAGCCGCAGGACATTCGATGACTTCATGGTTCCCTTTCCCGAATTCTTCAGTTCCTTACAAAGCCAACCTTGAAACAGAAGTGGTGATGCTATCATTACAAAGTGATGTACAACAAGCACGGTTTCCAATGTTTCATATTTATAGAGCTACTGGACTCGACTTATCTGCTCGGAGTCAATTTTATTTGTAATTTCATACTTTTCAAAGTTGGGCATGTCATGAATAAGACATTTGTGAAGCGCTGGATCAAGAAAAAAATAATTCTGATCCCAATGGAATGCACACAAAGTATAATGAAATGTGTTTCCAAAGGTAATTGAAGCCATTACCTCTTACAACAAACTCCTGTCCTTCAACGCTCACATCACCCTTGTTGAACTGCAGCAGAGAGATCCAGTGCTGCATTTCTTCTGCTGTGTCAGCAGTACAATGTAGCACACGGTTGGCTGTGATGATCACAAACGAGTTGGGCCTAAAACATATGCATCGATATAAAAACAACTAGATATAGTCAATGCACAGTCCCGAAATAATATTTTGAGAAGGACTGCATCAGATCGAAGGACATTCAAAAGCATGAGCAAAATGGCAACTGCAATTAGAAGATATATATATGTATGTATATGTATATATATATATATATATATATATATATATATATATATATATATATATATATATATATATATATATATACACATACACAACAAAGTACACATGCATGTACACATACATGCACATACTGTACAGTGTACATGCATTTTTACTATCCATTCACTGATGGATTTAATCAAAAGACAATATTGAGAGATCTTGCGAGATCTTGTCGGGGCGGTCACGGTTTTTCAAAGCTGTCCACGATCTTCACGCACGCTCGAAGTTAAGAAATTGTTCACAATTGTATTTTTGTCGAAACTGTATTTATCTTATGTGCGTGTACCTATAGTGTGTCCCTCGGCAGATTCTCGATGTTAATCTTTCATACCTGTATAAAATAGTCGAGTATTTCGTGCCATGCAGCCTAGTTGTTGAAGCTTCCTACCTTGAGGCTTGGTTCTCTCCGGGCATCCAAAGTGAAGTTATTTTTCCATTCGTGTGTTTGTCAAATTTCAACTCGTTATTTTATCGTCTATGCGTTATTGTTTCTTTATAGTTGGCTTTGTTTGAATTTCCTGTAGCTCGTAATTAATTAATCATGTTCTGTTTGCTCCGCGTGTGTGGCGATGTACCCTGAGGCTACCCCCGTCAGTGGTTGTTAACTTAAGTTCACTACTTCGTGTTTTGCTTGGTTCTTAGATTTTTCCCTTCTCCCCCGAACATCTACTCTTTGTCTAACGTTTTAAATCCCCCCCCCCCCCCCCCCAAAAAAAACCAAAAACATTTATTTCCTTTTCTCCACGTGTGCCGTTTCGGGTGCTTCTGTCCACGTGCGATGTCCTGCCCCGCCCCCATTATCTCCTTGCCTTACACCTTTTGCCCTGTTCACGTGACTCGTGGTTGTCCCTCTCGTCTAGGCCCTCTCTTGGTATTTTGTGAATATAAGATTGTTCTTCACGGTTCTGTTTTAATATTATTTAAATATGTTTAAACTTTCCCCTGCAGTGTTTTATTCAGTGGTATATTACAACACGCTGTTTTTCTTCCTATTTAAAAGGCTTTTTTCAATTTCCTCTCCAACTCATTCCACTTCCAAAAAAAAAAATTCAATCTCTTATACTTCTCCCTCACTACATGTTCTAAATTCAAATTCATTCCATCCCTCCTCCATCGTTCTTAAACGGATCGCTAACTTGAAAATCACAATAAACCCAATTTGTTATCAATGTTCGTCTTTCATTGATCATCCACTTTCTAAACTCCCCCCTTGCCCCTCCCATCCAAATCCCCCCCTTGCCCCTCCACTCCTAAACTCCCCCCTTACCCCCCACTCCTAAATTCCCCCCTCAGGCCCTCACCCCTCCTTCAAAACTCCCCCCCAACCCCTCCCCTTCAAATCTCCCCCCATACCATTCCTCTCCAATTCTCCCTTCGCCACCCTCCTCCTCAAAGCCGCCTCCCCACTTTGTCTCCCTTCTATCTCATACCTCCACCTCCCCCAATCTTCTACTTTTGTCTGCCCCCCCCCCCACCTCAAACAACCCCTCACTGTGCCTCATCCCATCACGATCAAACCTTTCGTCCTCCTCATCCTTCCCTTTCTTGTAACTCTTCTGTAATCTCTGACACACTATCAACTGCTCTCCCTACCTCCCCCTCTCATCCTTCATCTTACCCTACCCCTCCCCTCCCCTGTCCTGCACCCGATGCTCCCCCTTTCTCTTCATTAACGGTATGGACCTCAAACATCCGGGGCCTTCGCTCAAACCTGACTGATCTCTCCAAACAGGTTGCTTCTGACAATCCAGACTTGATCTGCTTAACAGAAACTTTCCTCCTTCAAGATGTCTCTGATTCCTTAATATCTCTTCCTGGTTACTCGCTCCTCCGTTATGATAGACCTGAGCCTCGACCTGGTGGTGGGGTTGCTATCTTTATCAAAAACTCTCTTCCTCACTCTCCTTGCACTGCCCTCTCTCCACCTCACCCCCAGGAGTATCTCTGGCTACGGCTTCCTCTCCGCTCCCACCTTTTGTTCATATGTGTTCTGTACCGTCCTCCAAACAGTGATGACTCCATTTAAATTTCGCTGTCTGACAACATGGACCAACTTCTATCCACTCATCCCAACTCTCTCTTCCTCATATGTGGCGACTTCAATTGTCATCATGCCAGCTGGCTGGGTGTGGATTTCTCTCTCGCCAGTCATGGCACCTCAGCAAAGGACTTCTGTGACTCACTGGGATTGACACAATCTGTCAATTTCCCGACCCAGATCTCAGTCAATGGAGTATCTTCTCTTCTAGACTTGGTTATGACTAACTTCCCTGAAAATGTCTGCTGCTCTTCTTCTGCTCCAATCGGTTCTTCTGATCATGTGCTTGTTAAAGTGGACATCTCTCTGGCCATTCTCAGAGAGCCTCCTCAGCATTGAAGAGTCTGGCATTTCACTCAGGCCGACTGGCACGGGCTGCAAGCAGCCATCAATCATCTGGACTGGTCTCCCATCTCTACTGCCTCTGACATCAATTCTTCCTGGGAATTCTTCCAAAGCAAACTGCTCTCTCTCATGCACAGATTTATCCCATCTTGTCTTCAGTTGTCTTACCCTTCCTCCCGTCCATGGTACACTGAATCTTGTGGTGAGGCAGTTGCCCTGAAACAACTTGCCTTTGCCTCTTGGAAGGCCAATCCAACTGAAGGCAATCTCAGTTCCTTCCACCAAGCTCGGAACAAGTGTGTGTCTACCTTCAGGAGTGCCAGGAAGCACTATCTCTCCACACTCAAGAATGAACTCTCAAACCTGTCTCCTTCCTCCAACTCCTGGTGGCGTCTGGTCAAATCCGTTTCTGGTGTTTGTTCCCCCTCCATCCCCTCCCTTACCTCAAATGGCTACACAGTTGACACCGCACGTGACAAACCCGAATGCCTCAACTCTGTGTTTGCCTCAAAATATTGTGCCCCAAACCCATCTCTCTCTGTTCCCACCTTACCCAGACGAACCCAACTGCTCCTGGACTGTGTGTCCTTCTCTCCTGACAAGGTGGAGATGTTTTCGTCAAACCTCGACTCTGATTCTGCAACTGGACCAGACGGCATCGGCCCACGGGTACTAAAATCCTGCTCTTCCGCTCTATCTCACCCTCTCTCTGTTCTTTTCACCCTCTCTTTTGCTCAAGGTCGTCTGCCAGCATCTTTGAAATCAGCAAACATTACCGCTTTACACAAAAAAGGTGCTAAAACAGATCCTTGCAACTACAGACCAATCAGCCTGCTCCCAATTATCAGCAAAGTCATAGAATCCATCATTGCTTCAGATATCAAATCCTTCCTCTTCTCCAATGGCTTGATCTCAGATCATCAATTTGGATGCAGACCAGGTCATTCTACTCTGGAAATGTTGCTTCTGCTGTCTCAACAATGGATGGAGGTCCTCAATGCCAAACAGGAAATTAGAGCTGTCTCCGTTGACATATCACTTGCCTTCGATATGGTCTGGCACCCAGCTCTGCTCACCAAACTCTCCTCCTATGGTATCCATGGAAATCTCCACGCATGGCTTGCGGACTTCCTCTCTGGTCGTAGTCAACGTGTGGCCCTGAATGGATTTCTCTCATCTCCCCTTCATGTTCAGGCTGGAGTTTCCCAAGGCAGTGTTCTGGGCCTTGTGCTTTTTCTGGTCTTCATCAATGATCTCTCTGACTCTCTGGAAAATCCTCTCTATCTCTTTGCTGATGACTCCACTCTCTGCCGCTCCATTCCTCTTCCCTCAGATCGGCAGTCTGTAGCCTCCTCACTCTCTGAAGACCTGGACAAAATCACAGACTGGTCAAACAAGTGGAAAATGTCTTTCAATCCTGACAAATCTCACACTCTTGCTATGTCTCTCCGAAAAGACCGACTGGACAACCCTCCCATCTACTTTCTCAACAATCTTCTCCAAGAAGTTCTGTCGCTCAAGCCTTTGGGTCTCACTATCTGCCAGGATCTTTCTTGGGAAAACCACATTTCCAAGCTGGCCTCCAAAGCCAGTCGCCGACTGGGCATCCTCCGTCATGCGAAGTCCTTCCTTGGCACACCTGAGCTCTTCACCACATACAAGGCTTTCATCAGCAGTTCAATGGAATACTGTTCTGCCCTATGGGCCGGTGCTCCTGCCTCACATCTCGCTCGGCTTCATGCTGTTGAAACCAAAGCTTTCAGAATCATTGGAATCTCCCGTGATGAAGCTATCTCCGAGGGCCTTTTACTCACTCACCGCAGGCAGGTAGGTGGTCTTTCTGTCTAATACCGACTCCTCTCCAGCCTTGCTTCCCCAGCTCTATCTGTGCTCTGTCCCCCAAATATTCCTACAGGTCGCACAAGATCTGCCAGCAACCCTCTTATGGTTAATCTGCCGAAATCTAGGCTCTCTGCTCACCTTCACTCTTTCATTCCTCTTTTCTCCCGCCTCTGGAACAAACTCCCACACTCCCTTCAATCCCACTCATCCCTCCAGATCTTTAAAACAGCTGTTCACCACCATCTCTTATCTTCCCCCATCCAAAACCTTGATCTTTTCTACCCCCGCTAATTCAACCCAGATCCACTTTTTTTGAAATTCCAACTTCTTTCCTGGAAGTCCTTGCAGTGTCCATATGTTTTATACCTCTCCCACCCTCCCCCCCCCCCATGCTTCCCCGCCCGCCCCCCCCACAATGCCCTCTCCCTCCCACAGATCTCTCAATGTCTCTGCTCTCAAATGTTGTGCTTGTGTCCTTCCTCCTCTCTCCCCATCTTGTCTACCGCTCCCCTTATTATATGTTTTATGTGTCGGTTTGTCTTTCTGTGTGATTAATGTTAGCTCTTTCATGAGCCTCGATCTTGTATACAAAAAAAAATAAAAAATGTTGTACTTCACAAGTATGCTTGGAAGTCAGCTTACATTACCTTCATCAACCAACCTTGCTGCTTATATATCGCTTGAGAAAAAAAAATCACTTCCGCTTTGCTGCGAAGCTCAGTGTTGGATGCTTTGGTTTGAGCCTTCACTTAAAATGAGTGAAATGAAACATTTTACAAATTTTGAATTATTCTCGATGAGATTTCAACATCACCGTAATGCATTGGTGGCGAAATTTTCTTTGTACAAGAAGATGATGATTTGTAATACTGGCAACCATCAGGTGACACTCTATGATACACATTTACATCGAGAGCATTGGGGCCTTCCTCCCACTCAAAACCCCTTCCCCCAGATACGCTACCCAGACAGAAACCATACTTGGTTACCTTTCGGAAACATTCAAAATTCGGTTGGATTTGGTTTGGTGTTTTTTTTTTACTCCCGCCCGGGAGTTTTGCATTCGATCGTGTCCGTCCGTCCGTCCGTCCGTGTGTGTGTGTGTGTGTGTGTGTGTTCGTGTGTTTGTGAACAAGATATCTGGAAAGGTTCTGAACGGATTTGGATGAAAGTTGGTGGGATGATTGCCCTTGGGATAAGGAAGAATTGATTAGTTTTTGGTGAAGCTCAGGATATTATGCCGGATCCAGGATTTTTTACCATTGAAAGATAGGGCTCAGCAGCGGCCACTCACGGCGGGGGGAGTATGCGCTCTACTGAGTGGCGTTCTAGTTTTTCCTGTTCTTGGAGCATATATAAACAAACAAATAAATATATAAAAATATAAATTCACTTTTGTCGTACAGCTTACCTGTCAGGATTATCTGATGCACATACGGAGTCGATCATCCCCACATCAATCGTGCCCTGTGCATGGATATGGACACACACACACACACACACACACACACACACACACACACACACACACACACACACACACACACACACACACACACACACACACACACACACACACACACACACACACAAATAACTTTCTCCTTTCATCTGTACGCATCACTGACAGTGTTGCTTTAACTTATTCGATTAATCTGTCTGCAATGCATCAAAACGCACCATTGCATTGTTTGGATTTGCCTGCTCGTCATGCATCTCACGCAGTTCTTGATCTGAGGCGCCATTAACGCGGGACAGCACATTGAACCAATCACTGCAACATCCCACAATGTCACACATTAGGACAGCGAAATGATGTAACTTTTAGCAATATACCAGAATCTCGTAAAAGTACATTGATACCTGGCGTCCTCTGGAGATTCTGCAACAAGGTGGTATGTTCTGTCCTGGGTCACAATATCAATTGCATTTTCTTTGTCAGCATTGTCTACAATCTCCCTGCCAGTGTAAAAACAGAAAACATTACAAACTCTTGGAAGAAGATATCCAACATCGGAGGGATAGGGGGGGCGGGGAGGGGAGGGGTTTGGAAGAAATCACAGAACCACATAACCGTCGGAAAGCGTCCGTAAACGAAAATTCACGTAAAATACCATAAACGCTTCTGTAGAAAACAAACAAACTCAATCGATATCTAGCATTTAAAATTATCATTACTATAACTGTAAACTGTGCAATAAAAACCTCAATCAAAATTTACGTATAAAAACGTAAACACGTTCGTAAAAAAACAAAGAGGAAAAAAAACCATCCAGCAGTATGTCGGTGATGCTTGCCCAGGATCATAAAGCTTCAATTTATTATGTACCTCGTGATATACAAGATAAATAATAATTCTGCAAGAAAAGAAAATGAGCGTGTAAAGGAGGGGAGGAAAAGAGATACTTTCAGGAATAACATTTGACTCACCTTGCCTCACGGATGTTGATGGATCCCTTGAGCTTGTCCTCACCATCCGTGTCAAAGTACATGAGCTTCTCCCCTCGGAGGACACACCAACGGCGTTTCCAGTTTCGACGTGATAATGTAGACATACCACCACCTTTTTTATTCAACCATCCAGCCTTTAAAGCCTCCTGCTTGGCACGAAACCACAGGAACGTCTCGTCCTTCAGCACACACCAGCGTTTCTTCCAGATGTTCATGAGCCCTCCTGGGAAAATGATTGCAAATAACACAAGAGTCAAATGGAATGCACGATGTTTCGTTTTTTTTGTTTTCTCCCTGGATTTCAAAGAGTTCAAAAATAAGAAAATCCATCCCCTTCCATCAAATAAAAAGTTCAGGCCAAGGGAAAAATACCAGATAATTTTCAGATTTTACAGGTTTCACAGGATACAGTCCAGATCCGGATCCGGATAATATGATTTTTTAATTGATTCTTCACCACTGAGATATGGGATCAATGATGTACCGTATAGCACAAAATCTCAAAAAATTGTGGATGGATTATGACAAAACTTAATGGATGAGTTGGGTAGGCAACAAGAACAAGCTGATGAGATTCTGGTTTAGGTCCAGATGTCGATATTTTTTTTTTTTTGTATACAAGATCGAGGCTCGTGTAAGAGCTAACATTAATCACACAAAAAGTCAACCGACACATATAAAACAAAATAAGGGGAGCGGTAGACAAGATGGGGAGAGGGAGAAGGACACAAACACAACATTTGAGAGCAGGGACATCGAGAGAACTGTGGGAGGGAGAGGGCTTGGGGAGAGGTGGGAGAGGTATAAAACATATAGACACTGCAAGGACTTCCAGGAAAAAGTTGGAATTTCGAAAAAGTGTATCTGCAGTGAATTAGCAGGGGTAGAAAAGATCAAGGTTTTGGATGGGGGAAGATAAGAGATGGTGGGGAACAGCTGTTTTAAAGACCTGGAGGGAGGAGTGGGATTGAAGGGAGTGGGGGAGTTTGTTCCAGAGGCGGGAAAAAAGGGGAATGAAAGAGTGAAGGTGAGCAGAGAGCCGAGATTTTGGCAGTTTAACCATAAGAGGGTTGCTTGGCAGATCTTGTGCGACCTGAAGGAATATTTGGGGGACAGAGCACAGAGAGAGCTGGGGGAGCAAGGCCGGAGAAGAGTCAGTAGAAGACAGAAAGACCACCAACCTGCCTGCGGTGAGTGACTGAAAGGCCCTCGGAGTCAGCTTCATCGCAGCAGATTCCAATGATTCTGAAAGCTTTGGTTTCAACAGTGTGAAGTCGAGCTAGGTGTGAGGCAGGAGCACTGACCCAGCGGGGGGAACAGTATTCCATCGAGCTGCGGATGAAAGTCTTGTATGTGGTGAGGAGCTCAGGTGTGCCAAGGAAGGACTTCGCACGACGGAGGATTCCCAGTTGGCAACTGGCTTTGGAGGCCAGCTTGGAAATGTGGTTTTCCCAAGAAAGATCATGGCAGATAGTGAGACCCAAAAGCTTGAGCGACAGAATTTCTTGGAGAGGATTGTTGAGAAAGTAGATGGGAGGGTTTTCCAGTCGTTCTTTTCGGAGAGACATAGTAAGAGTGTGAGATTTGTCAGGATTGAAAGACATGTTCCACTTGTTTGGCCAGTCTGTGATTTTGTCCAGGTCTGCAGAGAGGGATGAGGCTGCAGACTGCCGATCTGAGGGATGAGGAATGGAGCGGCAGAGATTGGAGTCATCAGCAAAGAGATAGAGAGGATTTTCCAGAGAGTCAGAGAGATCATTGATGAAGACCAGAAAAAGCACAGGGCCCAGAACACTACCTTGGGGAACTCCAGCCAGAACAGGAGGAGGCGATGAGAGAAATCCATTCAGGGCCACACGTTCACTACGACCAGAGAGGAAGTCCGCAAGCCAAGCATGGAGATTTCCATGGATACCATAGGAGGAGAGTTTGGTGAGCAGAGCTGGGTGCCAGACCGTATCGAAGGCACATGACATGTCAAGGGAGACAGCTCTGATTTCTTGTTTGGCATTGAGGACCTCCATCCATTGTTGAGACAGCAGAAGCAACATGTCCAGAGTAGAATGACCTGGTCTGAATCCAAATTGATGATCGGAGATCGAGCCATTGGAGAAGCGGAAGGATTTGATATTTGAAGCAATAATGGATTCCATGACTTTGCTGATAATTGGGAGCAGGCTGATTGGTCTGTTGTTGCAAGGATCTGTTTTTGCACCTTTTTGTGTAAAGCGGTAATGATTGCTGATTTCCAAGATGCTGGCAGATGACCTTGAGCAAAAGAGAGGGTGAAAAGAACAGAGAGAGAGTGAGATAGATCGGCAGAGCAGGATTTTAGGAGCCGTGGGCTGATGCCGTCTGGTACAGTTGCAGAATCAATCGAGGTTTGACAAAAACTTCACCTTGTCAGGAGAGAAGGACACAGAGTCCAGGAGCAGTTTGGTTCGACTGGGTAAGGTGGGAACAGAGAGAGATGGGTTTGGGACACAAGATTTTGAGGCAAACACAGAGTGGAGGCATTCGGCTTTGTCACATGCCCTGTCAACTGTCTAGCCATTTGAGGTGAGGGAGGGGGCGGGTGGGGAACAAACACCAGAAACGGATTTGACCAGACGCCACTAGGATTTGGAGGAAGGAGACAGGTTTGAGAGTTCATCCTTCAGTGTGGAGAGATAGTGCTTCCTGGCACTCCCGAGGGTAGAAACACACTTGTTCCGTGCTTGGTGGAAGGAAGTGAGATTGCCTTCAGTTGGATTTGCCTTCCAAGAGGCAAAGGCAAGTTGTTTCAGGGCAACTGCCTCACCACAAGATTCAGTGTACCATGGACGGGAGGAAGGGTAAGACAACTGAAGACGAGATGGGATAAATCTGTGCAGTTGGATTTGCCTTCAAAGAGGCAAAGGCAAGTTGTTTCAGGGCAACTGCCTCACCACAAGATTCAGTGTACCATGGACGGGAGGAAGGGTAAGACAACTGAAGACGAGATGGGATAAATCTGTGCATGAGAGAGAGCAGTTTGCTTTGGAAGAATTCCCAGGAAGAATTGATGTCAGAGGCAATAGAGATGGGAGACCAGTCCAGATGATTGACGGCTGCTTGCAGCCCGTGCCAGTCGGCCTGAGTGAAATGCCAGAGTCGTCGATGCTGAGGAGGCTCTCTGAGAATGGCCAGAGAGATGTCCACTTTAACAAGCACATGATCAGAAGAACCGATTTAGAGCAGATTGGATAATTGGAGCAGAAGATGAGCAGCAGACATTAGCAGGGAAGTTTGTCATAACCAAGTCTAGAAGAGAAGATACACCATTGGCTGAGATCCGGGTCGGGAAATTGACAGATTGTGTCAGTCCCAATGAGTCACAGAAGTCCTTTGCTGAGGTGCCATGGCTGGTGAGAGAGGAACCCACACCCAGCCAGCTGGCATGATGACAGTTGAAGTCGTCACATATGAGGAAGAGAGAGTTGGGATGAGTTGATAGAAGTTGGTCCATGTTGTCAGACAGCGACATGTAAATGGAGTCATCACTGTTTGGAGGACGGTACAGAACACATATGAACAAAAGGTGGGAGCGGAGAGGAAGCCGTAGCCAGAGGTACTCCTGAGGGTGGGGTGGAGAGAGGGCAGTGCAGGGAGAGTGAGGAAGAGAGTTTTTGATAAAGATAGCAACCCCACCACCAGGATGAGGCTCAGGTCTATCATACCGGAGGAGGGAGTAACCAGGAAGAGATATAAAGGAATCAGAGACATCTTGAAGGAGGAAAGTTTCTGTTAAGCAGATCAAGTCTGGATTGTCAGAAGCAACCTTAATGGAGAAATCAATCAGGTTTGAGCGAAGGCCCCGGATGTTTGAGGTCCATATCGTTAATGAGGAGAGAGGGGGAGCATCAGGTGCAGGAGAGGGGAGGGGAGGGGTAGGGTCAGATGAAGGATGAGAGGGGGAGGTAGGAAGAGCAGTTGATAGTGTGTCAGAGATTACAGAAGAATTACAAGAAAGGGAAGTGTAAGGCGGACAAAAGGTTTGATGGTGATGGGATGAGGCACAGTGGAAAGTGATGAGGCACACTGAGGCACAGTGAGGAACAGTGAGGGGTTCTTTGAGGGGGGGCCAAGGACAGTAGAAGGTTGGGGGAAGGTGGAGGTATGAGATAGAAGGGAGATGAAGTGGGGAGGAGGCAGCTTTGAGAAGGACGTGGGAGGGGGGAGAATTGGAGAGGGAGGGGTTGGGTGGAGTTTTGAAGGGGAGGAGTTAGGGGAAGTTTAGAAGGAGAGGGGCAAGGGGGGAGATTTGGAGGGGAGTGGCAAGGGGGGAGTTTAGAAAGTGGATGATTAATGAAAGGCGAACATTGATAACAAATTGGGTTTATTGTGATTTTCAAGTTTGCGATCCATTTGAGAACGATGGAGGAGGGGTGGAATGAATGTGAATTTAGAGCATGTAGTGATTTAGAATTATAAGAGATTTAATTTTTTTTCTGAAGTGAATGAGTTGGAGAGGAAATTGAAAAGAGCCTTTTAAATAGGAAGAAAAACAGCGTGTTGTAATATACCACTGAATAAAACACTGCAGGGGAAAGTTTAAACATATTTAAACAGAACCGTGAAGAACAATCTAATATTCACAAAAATACCAACGGGGAGAGGGAGCCTCGAGGGACAACCACGAGTCACATGAACAGGGAAAAAGGTGTCAGCAAAAGGAACAGGGCAAAACAGATTTTGGGGAATGGTGTGATAATGGGGGTGAAATGGGGGTGAAACACGTGGTCGCAGAACGAACGAACGAAAAGAACAAAGAAGGAAAGGTTTCTTCTTTTTTTCTTTTTTTTTTAGTTAAGAATTTAAACAAGAAAGTATGGGGTGAAAAGACTGGGTAAAGACTGAGAGAACGAGAGTAGAAGGACCACAATCGATCACTGGGAGAAAACAAACCTCAAGGTATAAAGCTTCAAGAACTCTGCCGCAGAATCACGTGGAACAAAATACTCGACTATTACAGTCACGTGAAAAAGTAAGTACACCCCATGTAAAGTTTTGACTTTTTCAAAATATTTCAACATACAGCTATTTGATCTTCATTTCAACAATATTGATAGATAAAGGTGATATAATATAACAAATATCATGAAACATTTACATTTTGTCGTCCATTGTATAATTTAAATAAACAAATGCAAATTTCGCATGTGGAAAAAGTAAGTACACCCCATGAAATGTTTTTTAAAATCTTTTTAACATATGTGGACATATCAATATTTGATCTTCATTTAAACCGTATCTATAGATAAAGGTGATCTAATTGAACAAAAAACAATGAAAAATTTACTTTGTAATAATTTATTCAACAAAAAATTGTTGCACAGCATGCACAATTGCATGCACAGCTCATTTCAAATCCCCCGCCACAACATCTCGATGGGATTTTGATCCGGGCTTTGACTTGGCCATTCCAGAACCCTCTATTTCTTTCTTTTCAGCCATTCTTTGGAGGATTTACTGGTATGTTTAGGGTCATTGTCATGTTGCAAGGTCCACCTTCGGTTGAGCTTCAACTTTCCGACAGATGGCCTCACATTATCCTCAAGCACCCTCTGGTACAATGAAGAATTCATAGTGGATTATTTGATGGTGAGCTATCAGGTTCTTGTGGTCAAATGCTGTCTTTGGTTTTCACCAAACATGTCTTCTGGTACTGTGGCCAACTAGCTCTACCTTTGACTCAACTGTCCAGAGCACATTGTTCCAAAAGTGCTGGTCTTTGCCTGGGTGTACATTGGCAAACTTTAGTCTTGCCCTGATGTTCTTTCTGGACAAAAAAGGTTTCCTCCTGGCACACCTCCCATGTAGATCAAATTTGTGCAGCCTCTTTCTAATGGTAGACTCGTGCACTTTGACATCAACAGTGGCAAGAGCTACGTGAAGGGTCCCGTGATGACATTCTGGGGGTTCTTAGAGTCTTTCAGCATCTTGCGGTCTGCTCTCGGGCTGAACTTGCTGGGGCGGCCTGGCCTGAACAAGTTGGCAGTTGTTTGGAATCTTCTCCACTTGTAGATGATCTTCCGGACAGTCGAATGATTGATTTCAAATTGTTTGGAGATCTTTTAAAATCCCTTCTCAGACTCGTAGGCATCTATAACCTTCTTTCTGAAGGCCTCAGAGAGCTCTTTTGATCTAGGCATGGTGACGCCGCACACTTCAACAACAAAGAGCAAACCAAACTAAATGTCTGAGGTTTAAATAAGACAGGTTCCTCCAAGATCCTCTCTGACGATGTTCTAATCATTTGCACCTGAGGTGGTGCACCTGATTCTAATTTTAGGTATTTGAAGTAGTGATAAATGTAGGGGTGTACTTACTTTTTCCACATGCGAAATTTGCATTTATGTTTATTTAAATTATACAATGGACTACAAAATGTAAATGCTTCATGATATTTGTTATATTATATCACCTTTATCTATCAATATTGTGGAAATGAAGATCAAATAGCTGTATGTTGAAATATGTTGAAAAAGTCAAAACTTTACATGGGGTGTACTGTACTTACTTTTTCACATGACTGTATATACAGGTATGAAAGATTAACACCGATAATCTTCCAAGGGACGCACTATCGGTGCACACACGTAAGATAAATACAGTTTCGAGAAAAATACAATTGTGAACAATTACTTAACTTCGAGCGTGCGTGAAGATCGGGGCAGCCTCGAAAAAAAGTCAAAAACCTGATCGGAGATGTGGCCTATCAGTGGATACAAAACGTAAACTGTTCAGCCTGGTGGAGGTACGTACTTTACAGAGTGCCATTCTAGTTACCCTCGCCTAAGGAGAGCGTATTGCATTTGAGTCCGTTTGTTACGTGGCAAAAATTTTTTTTTTTTTTTTGCAAGTTTGTTGATCACTCCGGTTTGTGTGTTTGTTTGTGTGTGTGTTTGTCTGTCCGCTCACTTATACTGGCCGACAGGTCACAATTTGAAACCGATCTTCACGAAACTTCACCAAATGGCAGAGTTTGAGGTCCGACAAAATCCTATATATTTTTGAGGTCAAAAGATCAAAAGTTCAACATAGGCCAAAAGTCAACCACCTTTCCAAATTTCTAAAATCCTCAATTTTAATCCGATTGACTTGAAATTTGAATAGGATTTACATATCAGCTAACTGAATTCAACCACAAACTATTTTTGAGATCAGCTTCGGCCAAAAGGTCAACATAGGCCAAAGGACAACCACTTTTTTGAATTTCTAAAATCATCAATTTTCATCCGATTGACTTGAAATTTCAATAGGATTTACATAGCTTACTGAATTCAACCACTAACTATTTTTGAGATCAGCATAGGCCAAAAGGTCAACATAGGCCAACGGTCAACCACTTTTTTTTGAGTTTCTAAAATCCTCAATTTTCATCCAATTGACTTGACATTTGAAGAGGATTTACACATCAGCGAACTGAATTCAAGTAGCAACTATTTTGAGATAAGAATAGGCCAAAAGGTAAACATAGGCCAAAGGTCAACAACAATTTCAAATTTCTAAAATCCTCAATTTTCATCCTATTCACTTGAAATTTGAATGTGATTTACATATCAGCAAACTGAATTCAACCACCAACTATCTTTGAGATCAGCATCGGCCAAAAGGTCAACATAGGCCAAAGATCAACCACTTTTTTCCAATTTCTAAAATCCTCAATTTTCATCCGATTGACTTGGAATATGAATCGGATTTTCATATCAGTGGACTGAATTCAACCACCAACTATTTTGAGATCAACATAGGCCAAAAGGTCAACATAGGCCAAAGGTCAACAACAATTTCAAATTTCTAAAGTCCTCAATTTTCATCTGATTCACCTGAAATTTGAATGGGATTTACATATCAGCTAACGGAATTCAACCACCAACTATTTTTGAGATCAACATAGGCCAAAAGGTTTTTTGTCATTACCTCCACCACCAAAGGTGGATGGAGGTTATGTTTTCACCCCTGTCTGTTTGTGAACAAGATATCTCAAAACGTTGTGGACGGATTCAGATGGCATTTGATGGACCGCTTGGGTGTCTGACAATGACGATTCGATTAGATTAGATTTTGGTGAAGATCTGAATATGGATTCGGATATGATAATTATTTGATTTTTAAAGTGATTCTTCACCATTGGGAGATAGGGCCAAAAACGATACATAGCAGGATATCTCAAAAAGTTGTGGACGGATTTGGACAAAACTTGGTGGACAGGTTGTGTGTGTGATAAGAAAGAATCGAATCAATTTTGGTGAAGAATGTTTCTACATTGTATAAATTCTGTATTGTGATTTTCTGGTCTACTCAGATACAAAACGTAAACTGTTCACCAGGAGGAGGTATGCTCTCCACCGAGTGCCGTTCTAGTTGAAGCTGTTAAATTATCCTCTGGGAAATAACTGTAAAATAAAGCAACGAGTCTGCTTTCTGAACGATTAAACCATGCCTCTTGATAATATTGACACCAATGAAAAATAGTAGCATGTGTGAGCAATTATCACAAATGGAAAGGAGTATCCCTTCCCTGTTGGCAGGATAGTGTATTAAATGATAGAGCATTTTATAACTGTCGGCATAGGATTTTTGCTTAACTAGTGGGCCCGTTGTTCTGTTGTACCAAATTTTCATTGGTCTTCACGGCCTTGTAGCATACCTGCTTGCCGGGGGTCTTTTGGGTCCTATGGGTCATCTTGGACTTTTGGGTCCAGGGGACTTTAGGGTCATCTGGATATTTTTCATCAGAGACTTTTGGGTCATCTGGGTCTTTTGTGTCATCTGGGTCTTTTGGGTCATCTGGGTCTTTTGGGTCTAGGGAACTTTAGGGTCATCTGGGTATTTTGGGTCATTGGAGTTTTTTGGTTCATCTGGGTCTTTTGGTTCATCTGGGTCATCTGGGTCTTTTGGGTCTCTAGGGACTTTTGGGTCTTCGAGGTCTTTTGGGTCCCCTGAGACTTTTGGGTCATCTGGGTCTTTTGCTTCCTCTGGATGTTTAGGGGCCTTTGGGGTCTTTTGGGACATCTGCATATTTTGGGTCCTCAAAGTCTTTTGTGGCCTGTGGGTCTTTTGGGTCATCTGGGTGTTTCGGGGCCTTCGGGCTCTTTCAGGTCATCTGAGTCTTTTCGGTCCTCGGGGACTTTTGGGTCCTTTGTGACTTTAGATCCTCTTGGTGTTTAGGTGCCTTCGGGGTCTTAATGTTCTTAAAGGGTCTTCAAAGGTCAAAGGGGTCTCAGCAGTATAAAGGGTTAAAAGGTAAATTTCCATAGTACGTAATTAATTAATAGATGTACGTAATTAATAGACACAAAAGGTATGCCTCACAAACACAGACACACAGAGACACACACACACACACGTCATCCATTTATAGTAGATAATAGATATGCAAGGCCCTTGTCAATGATCCACGATACGCACACACACATGCGCACGCACGCACGCACGCACACACACACACACACACACACACACACACACACACACACACACACACACACACACACACACACACACACACACACACACACACACACACACACACACACACACACACACACACACGTCATCCATTCATAGTAGATATGCAAGGCCCTTGTCAATCATCCACGACTGGGAGGGGTTATGGATGTAATCTATGAAAATTGAAAGATTTTAGTTAATTGTGATTTTAAAAATACAATTGTATTTTCCTGCCAATGTATTACCGACTTTTATTAATGTTATAGTTAATTGGCATGACATCAGAGATTTTCCTGGGTGAATGCGCACTTGTTACGTGTTACCTCCCCAAACTCTGGTTACGGTGCCCCTCAGAGTCGCGAGAGGGAACGCGGCAGAAAGATTAGTTATTTTGAGTGTTATAATAAACCATGCTAAAACCAAACCAATGCAATTGTGCAGAACAAAACAAGTAATTGTATTAAGAGCTTTCACATACACAATGATAACACTATTAAAGAAAGAACAATGAGAATGTCACTTGCATCAGATTAACTATACATATGATGGTGCCATCATTCCCCAATGCTCTAAAAGCAATAAACTCACAATATGCCAAATGTGAGTAGAATGTAACATTCCCCAAAGTCTATGCACAAATCCCACATGGGGTGAAGGTTGAAGACGTGCAGAATGACGAGAACAGGCAGATATCGGTGCGGCGGCGAACCTTGAGTTACGAGGTGAGAGGTCGGGCAGCTGGCGGCACAGGGTAACGATTCCCCAAAACTGGAGTGCAATCCACGCCCCACGTCCACCAACGATTAAGCTGATATGGAAACCAACAGTGATCAACACAATGACGTCGATATGGGAATCCCAAAACAAGATGTACCAAGCGGACAGCCTCTTCGAGGACAAAATGGCGAGTCAGTCTGTAATGGAGGCGCTTGCTTTCCCTCGAACAATAGCTTACTCTTGGTGATAAACCTGAGATGCAGGTTTAATTGCCATCGCAATATAGGACAACGTCGCGGGCAATCCCTTTCACGGGAAGCCTCAACTCATTCGCGACCAATATAAAAAAAAGTCTGCTCGCAGCCTCGATGTGACTCACAGCTGTCTCCTCCTCTCTCCTCTTCTCCCTTGCGGTTTTTTTACAGCGTTTTTCCTTTTTCCTTCACAAACATTTATTTTTACCTTTTACTAAAGTCATCTCCATTTCACACAAAAATCTTAACAACAATATTACCCGAAACTAAAAATCCTACAAGTACATAATAACAACAAAAGCGGAAGTGAGGAATTTGTAACACACATCAAACTTTTTTGAGCAGCTATACTGTTTAGCCTTTCTCTCATTGAGATATTTGCATTGCACAAGTCATAGTAGTAATAGTAGTAATAGTAATAGTAATAGTAGTAATAGTAATAGTAGTCGTAGTAGTAGTCGTAGTAGTAGTCGTAGTAGTAGTCGTAGTAGTAGTCATAGTAGTAGTCGTAGTAGTAGTCGTAGTAGTAGTCGTAGTAGTAGTCGTAGTCATAGTAGTAGTCGTAGTAGTAGTCATAGTCATAGTCGTAGTCGTAGTAGTAGTCGTAGTAGTAGTAGTAGTAGTAGTAGTAGTAGTAGTAGTAGTAGTAGCTGGAGGTTTATCGATGCAAACCCTATTTTTTATGTTGTTTGTCAACTAATTGGTGTGTGGCAGGCACACAGTGATGGCCTTAATCCATGTTTGGGGTTCGATATATTTGTACACCGCTCCTTTCCTATACCATCTCCAGGTGCTGCAAAACGTCATTTCCGGGCACCAAAGGGGACCCAGCAATGATGCGCGCTGAAAGGGAGTACTCAGTTTTCACTCTGGTTGTTTGTTTTCTTGTTTGCTTGTTTGTTTTCCTGTTTTCTTGTTTGTCCGGGGCCATCTCAGCCATCATCATTGTCTCAGCCATCCTTTGAGCTAGGAAGCTGAAATTTTGGCACAATAGTGAGCAAGTGCTTTGGCAAAAACTGTATTTTTTGTTTTTTGATTAATTAATAAATTGATCAATTACTAAATTATTATCGATTAATTGAGAACTTATTTATTTCCTTTCTCTTCTGGGCAATACATCAGGCACCTTTTGAGTTAGGAAGCTGATATTTTGACATGACAATGACCAAGTGATTTGGCTGTAAAGGGTAATTTTGATTTAATGATTAATCAAATAATCGATTAATTATATAATTATTGGATTGATGACTACATTAATACTTTTTTTTTAAATTACAGATTCGGATGAAATGGTGGTGGTTTAGGTATTCTATTAGCCAATTGATTAATTATTTAATTATTTTATGATTACTATTTATTTATTTTCATTATTAATCATTTATTTATTTTCTTTCTCATCTGGGCAATATCTCAGACACCTTTTGAGCTAGGAAGCTAATATTTGGACATGACAGTGCCAAGTGATGTGGCTCTAAAGAATATTTTTGATTTATTGATTAATAAATTAATTTAATTTTTTCGATTAATGACTTATTTGATTAATTTTCTAAAAGTTATAGCTTTGAATGAAGCACTGGGAGTTCAGGTATGCCATTCACCAATTGATTAAGAAAATATTTCATGATCATTATTTATTGATTTTGATTATGATATTTATCAATTTCATTTATTGATTTATGATTGACTTGAAAATAAATCAATTATTGTACACCTCTCCCTCCCAATACAGTATGAGCTGCATGGCGGTATTTCCGGGTGCCGGAGGCGTCCCGGCAATGCCACGGTGAAGGATATTTAATTATTTGGCATGGGGGCGGTGTACTTTAAATATATCTGTACTTGTTTGGGATTTGTTCATTATTTTCCAAACTGCTTTTACCAACAATTTAATCTTTTTTATTAGTGTTATGGATTTGTCACTTCCGTTGTTGTGGTTTTCCTCCACTTGAAACATTTTTGGTTCCATGTACTATTATTGTTTCCAAAAGGTTTATTGTTTAGGACCTGTTTTCAAAAGGTGAAAAAGTTAGAGTTAAAAGAAACCGAAAACCGGATCGGGAACCGGACGACGACGAAGAAGAGGAGGAGGTAAGAAAGAAGGCGGAGCGAGTGGAGTCGGACAAGAAGCATAGTCGCTTCGAGTTCTGGATCGAATGTTGGCGAGCAAGAGTCACGAGTGAACTTTTGGTTTCCCGGGAAAGGGATTCCTGCGACAGAGTTGTTATCGCTGTGACAGATCAACCTGCGTGTCAGGTTTTGCGGTGGATTCTGAAGAGAATCATCGTCATCATCGTCGTGCCGTTGCGCCATGAGACCGGGCCGTCGGCCATTTTGACTCGCGCAGGACTTGCGCTTCGCTCAAGGTTTCGTCTCGTTTCGACCATTTTCACCGCATTCAGACGTCGATCTGGGGTGTGTGTGTGTGTGACGTGGCTTTTGAGTGGAAAGTCTGCGTGTCGCCGACTGTGAGCCGTGGAACGTCCATACCCGAGGGTGTGATTTCCCAGTCGCCTGGAGGGCGCCTTTGGATTTCCCAGTCGCCTGGAGGGCGCCTTTGGATTTCCCAGTCACCTGGAGGGCGCCTGTGCACAGCTTTGGCAGCCGGACTATAACTGCCAACCCAACGGGATTCTGGTCTCGATTGGACATTGATCTGTCGATCGCGGGAGCGGATCGACTCTGGCTTGAAGCCGGGGATTAGAGACATTGGGGATGTTCTTGTTTCACTCACTTGGAGCACAGTGAGTTATGTATTATAAAACTGATGGTACCATCATAGGATATTGATTGTACTTTTGATTCATATTATTGTTGGACTGTTATTCTTGTGTGATCTTAATACAATATTTGTTTGTGAGTAACAATTGGTGTGGCTTCACCATTGATCTTTGACATACAGAATAACACATTTTTCTGCCGTGACTCCTCTCGGGGCTTGGAGGTACACCGTGAACAGGGGGTCGGGGAGGAGCGCGTAACAATTAGTTTGCACTCTATTATACCCAAGAGCTAATTAGTCATCAAGATATGACTGGAAATGATAATTTATTTGTTTTACCAAACGTGTGATGTTGCAAATTTTGCATCATGACTTTCGTCATAATGGTACCATAATTATTCTACTGGAACAATAATTAAAAAAAGGAAATACATTTTATTCCAGAAATATCACATTCATTCTAATCAAATTCAAATAATTAAAAAAGTGGTTACCCACAGACAGACACATGGGGAGGAGGGTAGTGATGGATCCAGAGTTGAGATTTTTTTCTCCAGCCACTATGGAATGGACCTACATGAGTGAAACTTGGCCTTTTCTATCTGTTTCCATCTAGTGCCACACATTTCTCCTTTTGGTGAGTCAGTATCCTGGTGCCTTTGGAAAATAAGTCTTGCTTTGGGTTCTGAACTTCTTTTTTGAAAAGGAAAACAAGTCCTGCTTGGGTTCTGAACTTCTTTTTTGAAAAGGAAAATAAGTCCTGCTTTGGGTTCCGACCTTTTTTTGGAAAGGAAAACAAGTCAGATTTTGGGCTCTGAAACCCTTCGAAATCTTTAAAAAGGAAATATATACATATACTAGCCGAAAGCACCCGGCGTTGCCCGGGTTCTTTTTGAATGAATTTACTACTATAATTCAGCTTTTACTCGTGGCCGTAGAAGATTGACTTCTATAATTCAGCTTAGCTTTTAATTGCGAAATGGGCCCAGCCCGGCCGAAGCGGCCTCGACCGGCCTCGCCACCTAGCCTATAACCTTCCCGGGGCCCGTCCCAACATTTTTAGTTCTTTTTGAATGAATTTACTACTATAATTCAGCTTTTACTCGCGGCCGTAGACGATTGACTACTATAATTCAGCTCAGCTTTTAATTGCGAAATGGGCCCAGCCCGGCTGAGGTGGGCCTCGACCGGCCTCGCCACCTAGCCTGTAACTTTACTGGGGCCAGTCCCGACATTTTTGGTTCTTTTTGAATGCATTTACTACTATAATTCAGCTTTTACTCGTGGTCGTAGAAGATTGACTACTATAATTCAGCTCACCTTTTAATTGCGAAATGGGCCCAGCCCGGCCGAGGTGGGTGGGCGTCGACCGGCCTCGCCACCTAGCCTAAAACCTTCCCGGGGCCCGTCCCAACATTTTTTGTATTGGAGGATTCTTCCTATCTTTCACCATTCAAGAGATTAGCTTGTGCAGACAAACAAACAAACAAAAACTTTCTTTTATATATATAATATATTGTTGCGGTGGCCGGAGGTATGAGGGGCCGGGTTCAAAAATGCGCGTCGACAACAAATTTTGTTGCGCGATTCCCCTTGGTTAATACCGGAGAATCACGAATACCTTCAAGGTGCACGGATCAAGGTGCATGCGCGTGCCGAAGAACCGCGCGATCGAACCCTCACTTTCCCACACCTTATGGGTGCTGAGCGGATTTGCACGGTGTGAAAAGCGGCGCTACCCCACGAGATTTATGGACCTGAGTCTAGCCAAATTTGGTCCCGGATGATGCTTGGCCAATGGAGAAAAGAAGTACCGAACAGGTTGGAAAGTAACAACAAAATGTACAGCCTTTTATTTTGAAGGCACAGAGAAACAGAGACGAAGATTCAGCTTACGAATTATTACCTAAAAATAACCCCGACTTGGCGCCTTCACACTCTGACACACACACACAGGGAATAACACTCTGGTTATTGGCGTACCGATGTACGTGCTGGAATTGCATCGCTGGTGACCACGTGGTCTGGTGTGCGCAGCTCGCAGCTCGATCGTGACGTGCAGCCTGGATGAGGTAAGGTCTGAAGGACGAATCGCCGCCTCGAAGTTGGTACTGACGAACTTCACTACAGGTGGGACAAGCTGCAATGCAGGCAGACAAACTTCGGCTCAGGTGAGTCGTGTTGAAAGCCAACGCTTGCAGGTCAGCCGGATGGTGCAAAAGATCGGCAAAGAAGCGATGGGTGTCGACGAAGAACAAAGACCAAAACACGTGTCGTCTGGTGGGGTCAAAACAAGAGAGTCCAAAGCAGGGTGTCGTCCACGTGGCAAAATCCCAGGCAAAGAGAATCGTGTCGTCCACGAGGCAAAGAGAGAACTGAGCAGGTCGTCCACGTGGCGAAATCCACAACAAGAGTTCAGAACAGGTGGTGTAGCGCAGCAAAATCCAAAAGCAAAGAGAATAATAATGCGCTCCGCGTGGGCTATTATCAGACCTGCCCTTGCCCTTCAAAATGTTCCAGAGCCTCCCATTGGCTGAAGATTGTCGCATCATGGCGACGGGTTCCCGGCTCGCCATTGGTCACATGCTGGCCTTCGATCTCTCCTCCCCCAATGAAGGTTTCATTCCTCCTTCCCTCTTTCATTCAGGGGAGGTTTCACTGTCCATTAGTCATGTGGGCCTGTGGTGTTGGCCACGCCTTCCTGCATATCTTAATGGCTTCCTTTAACCACACAAAGGTTTGACATCCTCCCTACCTCACGCATATTTGGTCTTTATTACTACACAATGGGAAAGGGCTAATCTTTACATTCAATAAGACATAACTGGCTTCTGCAGCCTACATGTTGTTGTGCAACGAACTATAGGGGGTTTGCCTTTATGGCACAACCACAACAATATACATATAATATATATAATATTAAAGCGCGGCGTTACGCGCGCTGCTTGCGAGCAAGGAGGAAGCGGACAAGCGGTAACTTATAAGCGTCTTTATTTCAGGAGCTCACTGTAACACTGGCGCGCTCCGGGCTGCACGCCCGGTGTATATCATGAGGCCACGCCTACCCCTCGGGCGTGGCCACCGCCCACTTGGTGCGCGGAATGATGTCACCACGCCAGTGGGCTTTTGTGTCCGCCACAAGCACCCCCCCAGAATTCCCGCGCACCTGGAGGGCCAGTTTGCGGGGCAGACGAATGACCCGGCCGAAGCGCCCCCTGGCGATCGGCGGCGTCCAGGGTGCAGGGATGCCAGGTGGGATGCCCCTGGCTGCCCCTGGGATGGGTGCAGGACCAGGGGGCGGCATGGCGGCGGGGCTGGGCGGTGCCGGGGGTCCGCCCGCAGGGGGGCGGCCCCGACGTGGGGGTCGGGCCACTGGCGGTGGATGGTCCACGTCGAGGTGGGCCGGCTTGAGGCGGTCTACCGAAACGCGGTCAGGAGTACCGCCGTTTTCCAGGGTGAAGTGCTTCGCCCCGGTCTCCAGCACGCGGAAAGGCCCGTCGTACGGGGGCCGCAGTGGTGTCCGGTGGGCATCGTGGCGGACGAAGACGTACTCCGCCGTGCGAAGCTCCGGGGCGACGTGCGTCGGTGGGTGCCCGTGGCATGCCGCTGGCACCGGGGCGAACCTCTGGGCGGTCTCTTGCAGAGCGGAGCGCTGCTGTGCCGCGGACCATGGTGCCGTGGAGTCGGGGAGGAACTCGCCCGGCACCCGCAGCGGTTGCCCGAAGACCAACTCCGCCACAGATGCGCGCAGGTCCTCCTTGGGCGCCGTCCGGAGGCCCAGCAGGACCCAGGGGAGCCTGTCGACCCAGCCGCCGTCGCGGAGGGTGGCCCCGAGCGCGGCCTTCAATGAGCGGTGAAATCGCTCACACAGGCCGTTAGCCTGGGGGTGGTAGGCCGTGGTTCGGTGCAGCCGGACCCCGAGCCTCTGGGCGACCACCCCCCAGAGCTCCGAGGTGAACTGGGGGCCGCGGTCGGACGAGATGTCTGAGGGGGCGCCGAACCGGGCGACCCAGGTGGCGATGAAAGCCTGCGCGACATCGGCCGCCGTTGTCGACGCCAAGGGCACGGCCTCCGGCCACCGGGTGGTGCGGTCCACCATGGTGAGGACGTAGGTGAAACCCCGCGAGGGGGGCAGAGGTCCCACCAGGTCCACGTGGACGTGGTCAAACCGGCGTTCCGGCACCGTGAACGGGGCCAACGGGGCCTGGGTGTGCCGGTGCACCTTGGCGTGCTGGCACGCGAGGCACGTCCTGGCCCAGCCGCGGACGGCCTTCCGGAGGCCATGCCAGACGAACTTGTCGGCGATCAGCCTTTGGGAGGCCCTCGCGCCCGGGTGGGACAGGCCGTGGATGGCGTCAAACACCTGGCGCTGCCAGCCCGCGGGCACGATGGGGCGAGGACGCCCGAGGGAGACGTCGCACAAGAGGGCCGCGCCCGCGCCGTCGAACGGCACCTCGGTGACGCGGAGGCCCGTGACGGCGGTCCGCAAGGCCTGGATGTCGGGGTCTGCGGCCTGGTCCGCTGCCATCCGGGCATAGTCGATGCCGAGGTGGACTGCGTGGGCGACGGCCCGGGAAAGGCAATCCGCCACCGGGTTGTCCTTCCCCGCGACGTGCTGGATGTCCGTCGTGTACTCGGACACGGCCGAGAGGTGACGCTGCTGCCGGGCCGACCACGGCTCGGTGACCTTGCCCATCGCGAAGATCAGCGGCTTGTGGTCGACGAAGGCAGTGAACGCACGGCCCTCGAGCAGATGGCGGAAGTGCCTGACCGCCAAGTGAAGCCCGAGCAACTCGCGGTCGAAGGTACTGTAACGGCGTTCGGGCGGGCGAAGCTGCCGGCTAAAGAACGCCAGCGGTTGCCAAGCTCCACGCACCCATTGCTCGTGCACCGCGCCCACCGCGTAGTCCGAGGCATCGGTGGTGAGGGCGATCGGTGCATCAGGCGCCGGGTGCGCGAGCATGGTGGCATCAGCCAAGGCGAGCTTCGCGCCCGTGAACGCCGTGTCCATCTGCTCGGTCCAGGTAACGTCGCCTTTGCCCGGCTTACCTCGGAGAGCTTCGTGCAGGGGGCGCAGGAGCTGGGCGATACGGGGCAGGAACCGATGGTAAAAGTTCACCATGCCCAGGAACTCCTGCAGCCCTCTGATCGTGCGGGGGCGCGGAAACCCCTTCACCGCCTCCACCTTGGCCGGCAGGGGGACGGCTCCGTGCCTGGTGACACGGTGCCCCAGAAAATCGATTATGGCGGCGCCGAACCGGCACTTTGCGGGGTTCACAATCAGGCCATGCTGGCCCAGGCGTTCGAAGAGCGTGCGGAGGTGGCGTAGGTGCTCTTCGCGGGACGCGCTGGCGACGAGGATAACGTCCAGGTTAAAAAAAAAAAAAAACCACCTTTAGAGGCCATTTTTCCCCGCAAGCGGGGGTTGGCCTTTTTCGGGAACTGTGACTGTGGTCCCCTTTCGGGAACTGTGGTTGTTGTTGTTTTTCGGTCCCCTTTTTGAAGCAATGTTTTACGGCCGGATGCCCTTCCTGACGCCAACCCTTTTTGCCGCCTTTAACGACAAGCAGGGAATTACCAGTGAACTGGTACTCAATTTGCCGACCTCGGAAGGATGACAGGCTGAGTCAACCCCCCTGGCGTTAATTAAGCGATTGACCGGGATTCGAACCCAGGATCCTAGGATCGTAAGCCGGCACCCTAGCCGCTAGCCCAACACCAGGGATGATATCCCTGGTGCCACCAGGGACCTGGTGCCTGGACCAGGGACCAGGGACCTGGTGCCAGGGTGGTAGCCACCAGGGATATCGTCCAGGTAGACGTAGACAAAATCCAAGTCGCGCAGGACGCTGTCCATCAGTCGCTGGAACGCCTGAGCCGCATTCTTCAGACCGAAGGGCATGCGCAGGAACTCGAAGAGTCCGAATGGCGTGATGACCGCCGTCTTCGGGACGTCCTCTGGCCTGACGGGGACCTGATGGTAGCTGCGTATGAGGTCCACCTTCGAGAAGAAGGACCTGCCCGCCAAACGGGCGGAAAAGTCCTGAATGTGGGGGACGGGGTAGCGGTCGGGAGTCGTGGCGTCATTGAGACGGCGATAGTCCCCGCACGGTCGCCATCCCCCGCCGGGCTTCGGCACGATGTGCAGCGGCGACGCCCAAGCGCTCTCTGAGCGCCGAACGATGCCGAGTCGCTCAAGGGTAGCGAACTCCGCTTTTGCCACCGCCAGCTTCGTCGGCTCGAGGCGGCGTGCCCGGGCGTAGACCGGTGGCCCGACGGTGGGGATGTGATGGGCCACCCCGTGCTTGACGGCCCCCGCCGAGAAGGTGGGCAGCGTGAGGGCCGGGAAGCCGGCGAGGAGGCGGGTGATTGCGTCCGCTGCCGGAAGCGTACAGACCAACATGGCTGGAACCGAACCGTTCGGCAAGCCGCTTGGCAAGCC
This sequence comes from Myxine glutinosa, assembly GCF_964187855.1. NCBI lineage: Eukaryota > Metazoa > Chordata > Myxini > Myxiniformes > Myxinidae > Myxine > Myxine glutinosa. The sequence continues at coordinate 104,914,849 of NC_136267.1, forward strand.
GCTCGTTGAGCTGGGCAACGCACAAGCGAGCGAGCTGAACGTCTCAGCCTGGACAAGACGTCTGCGCTTGACGTCGACCAGGAGCCCATTAGCGCACAGGAAGTCCGCGCCAAGCAGTGCCATGGGCACGTCGGCGGTGACGAACGTCCATCGGAAAACCTGCCCTCCGAACCGCAGAGGCAGCGTTTTCCGTACATACGGATGGGCGTCCCGTTCGCGGCAAGCAGCGCGGGGCCCCCACCCGTGGCGTGCTTGTCTGACGTGCCGGCGGGAACGACACTCACCTGCGCTCCCGTGTCGCACAGGTAACGGCGCCCGGAGAAGGTGTCCGTTATGAACAGCAGGCTGCTCGAACGGCCGGCGCTCAATAGTGGCGATGAGCGCCGGCCCGGGCGTTTCCCGACCTGTTGAAGGAGCATGGCGGATGACACTGCCGAGCTTCGTGGCCGAACTTGGCGTGGAACCAGCACCAGGTGGTGGAGCTGGAGGAGCGCGACTGGCTCCGCCAGGCCGGTGGAGTTGGCGGGTTTCCCCGCGGTGGCGGTTTTCGCCGCGGCGGTGGGCGGGGCGTGGCGGCGGTCACGAGGTGCGTATCAGCATGCTGCGTATGCTGTAAAAGCTGATGCTGTGGAACAGCAGCATCAGCAGCATCAGCAGCATCAGCCTCGAGGGCCGTGACGGCCACGCCAACTCTCGCCCACGTGTCCGAAGCGGCGAAGTACCTGTCCGCCTCGGCTGCCAATGCTCGGGGTTCCGTTAGCCCGGTCCCGGCCAACGCGAGGCGAACCTGCGCTGGAAGTTGGCGACGGAAAAGCGCCCGGAATAGAGAACCGGGGGCTTCGTCGCCCAACAGTGACAGCATATGGTCCATTCGGACCGACGGGCGCGTGTCACCGAGCTCGGGGAGATCCAGGAGGCGGTCGGCCCGTGCGTCGTCCGTGAGGCCGAACGTGGCTAGGAGTAGCCGCTTGAGTGCCTCGTACTTGTAGCCGTCCGGTGGGTGGCGAAGGACGGACACAACTCGAGCGGCCGTGCCGGGCCCGAGGGAGGCGACGACGTGGCAATAGCGCGTGTCATCGCCGGTGAGGCGCCGAAGCTGAAATTGGGCTTCGGCCTGGACGAACCAGACTTCGGCCTGAGCCTCCCAAAATTCGGGAAGTTTGATGAAGTTGGCCATGGCAATGGCGTCGCGTGTGGAAGGATCGCTCCGGCAGATCCAACGTCGAGGGGGTCACCAGTAAAGCGCGGCGTTACGCGCGCTGCTTGCGAGCAAGGAGGAAGCGGACAAGCGGTAACTTATAAGCGTCTTTATTTCAGGAGCTCACTGTAACACTGGCGCGCTCCGGGCTGTGCGCCCGGTGTATATCATGAGGCCACGCCTACCCCTCGGGCGTGGCCACCGCCCACTTGGTGCGCGGAATGATGTCACCACGCCAGTGGGCTTTTGTGTCCGCCACAATATAATATTATATATATATATATATATATATATATATATATATATATATATATATATATATATATATATATATATATATATATATATATATATATAATATATATATTATATATATATATATATATATATAATATAATATAATATAATATATATATATATATATATATATATAATATAATATAATATATATATATATATATATATATATATATATATATATATATATATATATATATATATATATATATATATATATATATATATATATATATATATATATATATATATATATATACAGTGAAACCTTGACTTACGAGTTTAATTCGTTCTGTGACCGAGCTCGTAACTCAATTTGCTCGTTTCTCAAATTAAATTTCCCCATTAAAATGCATTGAAATGCTATTAATCCGTTCCAGCCCGGCAAAAACCACACCAATTTTTTTTTAAATATACAGTATATATAAAAATATCTCGCGCTTTATATTTCACCTGTATGCAGCATACAAGTTGGCAGGATGGCCTGGACTGGAGGTACGCACACTTGACTCTAAACTGTCCAGCCTGGGTTTGAATCCCGACCCAGCTATAACCTGTCATGGGTGAATCACAGGCAGGGTGATTCATCAATGTGTGTACCGCTAAACTGGGCGCCCCGTTTGCGTCCCATTAGTTGTTGGATGTTAAGGATCTCACCGTGTTTTCCACAAAGAGAAGGCGAGCTATCGCCGGCACTCTGAACAAGTTGTGGCCTGGCATGCTCGTCTCCTCTGCCGTTATATACGTCCTCCTCGGCATCTTTTTCCAGAAGAGCCCTGTCTCGTCACAGTTGAAGATTTGCTGGTGGATGTATCGTTCGGCTTCTATCAGTTCGGCAAAAGTTATAATAAAATCTTCAGCTGCCTTCACATCCGCCTCACCAAGTCGACAACACGCACACCTCGCTCATGTTTTTCGACGATTGCGTGTTTTATATCCAAGCACATCATCCTCTTCTTCTTCTCAGTACTGCCCTTGGCACTCAATTTCTTAGGACCCATGGTTAAAACTAAGAAATTTTCCAAAATAACCAAAATGCGAAAACAAAGCAGCAGCTATATACGGCAGAGATGCTTGCATGGCAAGATAACCACGTGACCGGAACCCACCTGGTGGCGGGTGGCGTAAGCTCCAAAATAACCAAAATGCGAAAACAAAGCAGCAGCTATATACGGCAGAGATGCTTGCACGGCAAGATAACCACGTGACCGGAACCCACCTGGTGGCGGGTGGCGTAAGCTCCAAAATAACCAAAATGCGAAAACAAAGCAGCAGCGATATACGGCAGAGATGCTTGCACGGCAAGATAACCACGTGACCGGAACCCACTTGGTGGCGGGTGGCGGAAGCTCGTAACTCAGATCTCGGCTCGCATCTCAAAGCAATAAACCGCCCGAGCGACGGCTCGTATCTCGGAAAACTCGTAAGTTGGTGCACTCGTAAGTCAAGGTTTCACTGTATGTATGTATATATATATATATATATATATATATATATATATATTTACTTTTGACTCCTCAGAATTCCTCTGTTTTGAAAAAGTAAAACAACAACAATCTTTCAACCCTAAGAGAAAGAGCTCAGTTCATTTGTGCTGATTGTCAGGCTGGACTATGTGGTACTGGATTTTGAAATGAAATAATAAAATAATTAATCTGACTCCCAAGATAAATTTCTCATGCTTTGTTTGGTAGATGCATATTAATTATAATAATAATAATTCATTTATTTTGTATAGCGCTTTTCAAGTAGCCCAAAGGCGCTTTGACAGAGTGGAAAACATAATGCATAACAATACATGAAAACCACAATTGCACAAAGACAAGAATCAATAGGGAAATATTTAAAGCAAAAGGAGGGAGAAGGAGAAGTGATAGTCAGGGGTTAAATGCTGTGGGTTGAATGTTGAATGCAGTGTTGAACAGGTGGGTCTTTAGTGATGTTTTGAATGTGGTGAGTGAGGAGGAGTCTCTGATGGTGTGAGGTAGTGAGTTCCAGAGGGTGGGAGCAGCGATGGAGAAGGCCCTGTCCCCCCAGGATCTGAATTTGGTCCGGATGGAGGGGGTCAGGAGGTTGGTACCAGCAGAGCGGAGGTTGCGGGTGGGAGTGTGTCTGGAGAGGAGGTCAGCCAGGTAGGATGGGGCCAGGTTATGGAGGGCTTTGTATGTCAAGAGGAGGATTTTGTACTGGATTCTCTGGGGGATGGGGAGCCAGTGAAGCTTGTAAAGGACGGGGGTGATGTGGTCACGGGTCCGGGAATGGGTGAGTAGACGGGCAGCGGAGTTCTGAATGTATTGGAGTTTAATGGTGATTTTTGAGGGTGAACCATAGAGGAGGCTATTGCAGTAGTCCAGACGGGAGGTGATGAAGGCGTGGATGAGGGTTTCTGCAGCCGTGGAGGAGAGGGATGAGCGGAGACGGGCAATGTTTTTCAGGTGAAAGAAGGCTGACTTTGTGATCTGTTTAGTGTGTTTGTCGAAGGAGAGGGTTTGGTCAAAGATGACGCCAAGATTCCGGATGTGAGGGGAGGTGGATACTGGGATACCGTCGATGTTGAGGGCAAAGTTATGGGTGGATTTTGTGAGCGTTTTTGGGCCAATGATGATTATTTCAGATTTATCACAGTTAAGCTTGAGGAAGTTGATTTGAAGCCAGCATTTTATTTCAGTGATGCAGTTTGTCAGGATAGAGTGGGTGTCGGTGGAGACGGACTTGGTGGAGATGAAAAGCTGGATGTCATCGGCGAAGCAGTGGAATTGGAGACCATGACGGCGGATTAAGTGACCGAGGGGGGACAGGAAAAGGATGAAGAGGAGGGGGCCAAGAACTGAACCTTGGGGGAGGGGAGCAGTGTGGGATTTGCAGTTATTGATGGAGATGAACTGGCGTCTGTCAGAGAGGTATGATTTAATCCAAGAGAGGGCAGTGCCGGTAGCGTTAAAGGTGGACTCAAGTCGGGTGAGGAGGATGGTGTGATCGATGGTGTCAAAGGCAGCGCTGAGGTTGAGGAGGACGAGAATGTTGAGGTTGCCAGCGTCAGAGGAGAGGAGAAGGTCGTTGGTGATTTTGAGGAGAGCAGTTCAGTACTGTGGTTGGAGCGGAATCCGGATTGGAATGTTTCATACAGGTTATTGGCAGAGAGGTGATGTTTGAGTTGAGTGGCTACAGCGCGTTCCAAAACTTTTGACAGAAAGGGTAGGTTGGAGATGGGTCTGAAGTTGTTTAGGGTGTCAGGGTTTAGACCAGGTTTTTTTAGAATGGGGGTAACAGCAGCAATTTTGAGGGAAGGTGGGACGATGCCTGTAGACAGGGAGGAGTTTATTGTTGCAATGATAAGTGGAGAGAGAGCAGGGAGGGAGGCCTTGACAAAGCTGGAGGGGATGGGGTCAAGAGTGCAGGTGGCAGTTTTCATTCCTATGAGGAGTTCAGAGAGGTCAGTAGGGGAGATTGGGGAGAACTGAGACAGGGGATGGCAGGACAAGGGGGGGCGGGTGGTTGGAGGGGGAGCGGGTGCGGCGGTGGTCAAGCTGTTGTAGATGTTGTCAATTTGCGTTGGAAGAAAGAGAGGAAGGAGATGCAGTTGTCTACTGTGAATGACTGGGTGGTGGTGTTCAGGGGGGCGGAGGAGTTTGTTTATTGTCGAGAAGAGTGCTTTTGGGTTTCCGGAGCCAGAGTGGATAATTTGAGAGTAGTAGGCGGAGCGGGCGCGGGAGAGGGCATCTTTGTAGTGTTGTAGGTGGTCCTTGTAGGCTTGGGAGTGAACTGCGAGACCTGTTTTATTGCGGAGTCTTTCAAGTTGGCGAGCACGAGTTTTCATCAGGCGGAGTTCAGGGGTAAACCAGGGAGCAGAATGGGTGAAAGAAACTGTTTTGGTTTTTACAGGCGCAAGCTGGTCAAGGCAGGAGGAGAGAGTGTGGTTGTAGTAGTCAGTGAGGCCGGAAGGGGTGTGGAGGTCAACGAAGGGAGAAGTGGACATTTTTTCAGAGAGGGTGGATGAGAATGAGGTAGGTGAAAGAGCGTTTAGCTTACGGAAGGTGATAGTGCGATAATATCTTGGTGTTGGGGTGGGGATGTTGATGGTCATAGTGATAGCTAAGTGGTCAGAGAGGGTGAGGTCGGAGCCAGAGAGATGGTGCAAATTTAATCCAGTGGAGCAGACAAGGTCCAAAATGTGACCACGGATATGGGTAGGAAAGTCGACATGTTGAGTGAGGTTAAAGCAGGTGAGTAAATCAGTGAAGTCAGTGGTTATCGTGGAGTCAGTGGAGTCCATGTGGATATTGAAATCACCAAGGAGGAGGATTGAGGGGGAGAGGGAACATAGCTGGGTCAGAAAGAAGGAGAAGTCAGACAGGAATGATGGGTGTGGCTTGGGAGGGCGGTAGACGACAGCCATGACTGACTGCGTGCGACCAGAGAGTTTAAAAGCCAGCTGTTCAAATGATGAGGATGAGGCGATGGGGATGAGGCTGGTCCTGATGTCTTGACGGTGGATAACGGCAATTCCACCACCTCGGCCCCCCGAGAGTGGTTTATTGACGTAGGAATATCCATTGGGTGTGGTGAGGTTGAGTGTGTAGTAGTCCAGAGGTTGTTGCCAGGTTTCGGTGAGACAGAGAAAGTCCAGTTTGTTATCCAGGATGTATTCGTTCAGGATGAGGCATTTGTTGTTGAGGGACCGGGTGTTGAACAGGGTGAGCTTGATGTTGTTTTGAACAGCAGGGATGAATTCAGGTGATTTAGCCAGGGTTCGTAGGCAGGAGGTGCGATTGTGTGCATTGCTGTGACCAGGTGCGCTGGGACGAAGAGTGAGAGTGCGCTGAGCCGACCAGAGGACGGGGATGGAGTGACCTGATTGCAAATATACAAACTTACGACCGGAGCCACGGTGAATGTACCTGGGTCGTCGGAGGAGTCCATTTGATTTGATGGCAGAGATACATGATGGGGTGGAGCGGGTATTGAGCAGAAGGAGCCTTGCGGCGGAGTACTGCAGAGCCATGTCAGGCAGGAGCGGAGAGACGAGACGAGGCCAAGGTTGAGGAGGTGAAACAATGGTCCCAACCCACGGGAGCGGGCCCGAGGAAATGAAGGAGCCAGGTAGGTGAAGCCAGGAGCAGAGCCGGGACCAAGCAGAGGGCAGGCAGGAGCAAAGAGACGATCACGAGGCCAAGGTTGATCACGGCAAAGCGGCAAATGCAGCGGCAATCGACCGCCGCCGCTACAAATCTAGATCACGGCGGGAAACCGCCACCAAACCGCTGCGATGGTCACAACCCACGAGAGCGTCCCCGAGGAAACAGCGAGCAGGCGAAGGAGCCGGGCAGGCGAAGTAGGGAGCAGAGCCGGGGCTATGCAGAGGGCAGACTCAATGGCCAAAAAATCTGCACGACCACCAAAAAAGCAAGCAACTGACAGTGGCCCGGTCGAAGAAGCGGTGAGCATGTGACGCCTGCGTCCTCTCCATACCGGACCGGAAGCGGAAGATCTGATATAAAATTAATGATATAATGATATAAAATTATAAAATATATAAAATTATAAGATATAAAATTATTATAATATAATATTAATGATATAAAAAACGAAAATAACATCATAATATCATAGTTTACCTAATTAATCTGCTTTTAAACTCTTCAGCAATTACAACAACTGGTATGTACAATAAGTGGAAACTGATGATAAATTAAGCATTACCCTTGACAAAAAGGAAACTGTTGAAATACGGAATCCCTGCCACAGAGTAGATGCCATCTCTTCGAGAGGTTGTATCATCATCTTCATCAAAACCTGCATCGAAGTCTTCATCGCTTTCTCCAATCTGTTCAAAGATATTTGAGATGATTTACTCAAATGCAAAGATTTCACGTTTTGTTCAGGTTAATAATACAAGTGATAAGAAAATGGAGTCACTATTTCACACCTGGAACTCCAAGATGCTTTAATGTTCAAATTGTTGACAATTCATCACTTCTTGGAGGCTAGCCAAAGGCATGTTTTGATTTTATATTTTTAAAATATATAAATATTAAATATACGTAAGCAAAATAAATAATACAAGACGAAGGGACTGATGACATTTAAAATATGAAAAGGTATTTTTAAGGAATGCTTTAAAATTTAAGAAATGCTTTTACAGTTATTTCCCAGATGGTAGCCACTCCTGCGAAAAAGGCACATGACAGCAAGCCTTGAGTTTGCAAAAAGGCACATTACAGCACGCCTGGAGTTTGCAAAAATGCACATGACAGCACGCCTGGAATTTGCAAAAATGCACGTGAATGACTGAGAGCATGAAGCAAAATATTCTGTGGTCTGATGAGGCGATAATTGAATTATTTGGCCTGAATGCAAAGCGCTATGTCTGGCGGAACCCGAGCACAGCTCCTCACCCATCTAACAGAATCCCTACTGTAAAGCATGGTGGTGCAGCATCATGATATGGGGATGCTTTTCAGCGGCAGTGACTGGGAGACTTTCAACGATATCGGGAACAATGAATGGAGCCAAATACAGGCAAATCCTTGAGGAGAACCCGCTTCAGAGTAAAAAAGACTTTAGACTGCGGCGAAGATGTATGTTCCAAAAGGACAATGACCCCAAGCATACAGCCAAAGTAACACTTGAATGGCTTCAGAACAAGAACATGAAAGTCCTTGAAAGGCCTAGCCAAAGCCCAGACTTGAAACTCATTGAGAATTTGAGGAAAGACTTAAAGATTGATGTTCATCAACGCTCCCCATCCAACTTGACAGTGCTTGTGCAAATCTGCAAGGAAGAATGGGAGAAACTCCATAAATTCAGATGTGCAAAGCTGATACAGACATGCCCAAGAAGACTCGAAGCTGGAATCGCTGCCAAAGGCGCTTCTACGAAAATTATACTGTGGACTCTGGGGTCTGAATACTTATGTAAATTAGATATTTCTGTGTTGCATTTTAAATAAATTTGAAAAAAAAATCTAGAAACGTTTTCACTTTGTCAGTATGGGGTGTTTCTTGTAGATCAGTGACAAAAAATCTCATTTTAATCCATTTTAAATTCAGGCTGTATATATATAAAAAAATAACCACCTTTAGAGGCCATTTTTCCCCGCAAAGCGGGGGTTGGCCTTTTTCGGGAACCGTGGTTGTTGTTGTTTTTTTGGTCCCCTTTTTGAAGCAATGTTTTACGGCCGGATGCCCTTCCTGACGCCAACCCTTTTTGTCGCCTTTTTACGACAAACAGGGAATTACCAGTGAACTGGTACTCAGCCGACCTCGGAAGGATGACAGGCTGAGTCAACCCCCCTGGCGTTAATTCAGCGATCAGACCGGGATTCGAACCCAGGATCCTAGGATCCTAAGCCGGCACCCTAGCCGCTAGCCCAACACCAGGGTTTTATTATTACAACAAAATATTACTGTATTACAACAAAATGTGATAAAGTCAAGGGTGTGAAAACTTTCTGAAGGCACTGTGTTTACATATTCCCATTTACTGCTGTGTCCTTTTGTTTTTCTTGGTTTGTTCCGTTTTTGTTTATAACATCTTATTTGCCCTCTTCCCTGTTTACTTTACAAATTAAATCCTTTAAAAGGTAAGAAAATGTCTTTGAGGCATCTATCTGCCTTTTGTGTGTGTTTACCCTCAATTTCGGCCCAATTGAACAATCCTTGTAGTCCTTGAGCCAACCGGCCATATTTTGAAGTGAATGCTCCGGCGGGGGGAGTAATTCTCATTATGATTTTCCATTAGACCAATGTCTCAAGTGTCAGAAAAGGTGTGATGGACATCTGAGAACGGTAGCTTAGTGCCCGGATGGACGCCATCTTTGAAACCACCCAGCTCGAAAATGCCCATTTGGTGGGGTACATTGTTGCACGTGTATCTGGACTTCTATACTAGCTATCGATGTGCGGTTGACGACTAAATATACGTCCGATGTGTACCGTCTAAATAAAAAATAATATGAAGCATTTTGTTTTAGATTAATTATTATAAAAATCAATTATCGAAAAAAAATCATATATTTTTCAATATTTTATTATTAGACTTGTACTTTTTTTAGTGAAACAACACTGGTATGATTTTCCAAATTATGCATTGTGCTACACCGTTTATCTGTCTATAAAAATAACTCAAAAACTAAAACATATCATCCACCACGAGTTTACAACAAATAAATGTAAAGAGGCATAAAATGACTTAGGCCGCCGCTGGCATTGTCTATTCTGACGATAACGCAAGTTAGGAATGTCGTACGGAGAGGATTTTAACACCATACGATATCTAATAAGCAGGCGGAAATTGTTACATAGGAAATCTGCACTTCGGTGGCCATCTTGGATTTCAAAATGGCCGCCAATTATATTAATTATTCATTACTAGAGTTTGGAAAGACGTATGGAGCTGATTTTAACACCATACGATGTATATTCCTAATAAGCAAGCGGAGGTATCATTGAACATGTCATGTTTTAGTCAAATAACACCGGTATGATCTTCCAAATTATACATTTTGCTAAACCGTTTATCTGTCTATAAAGATTTTCAGGCAATTTGGCCTGCATTATAATAGAGAACAACATATGCTATACAATATACAGTGCACACAAAGTTAATCATCAGAGTCGCCATCAGAGTCATTGGCATCCTGAGCCACGATAGCATCATCCTGCACCATGTTGGAGCATCCCTGCAGCTTACACACAACAGTGCACTTCAACCCATTCAGTATGCAGGACCAATCTGACGGTCGACACGTCCTTCTGCATGTGCATGAGATGAGATTCAAGACGACATCTGGAGCTGGTAGACCCGCCATCCATCGGATTGTGAGCGAACCGCCATCATCGAGTTCCCAACCATGTCCTGCTGATGGTGTTGGGACGTCTGGTAGGTTTTCAAGGCTGCGTCGCCAGATAGCCGCCTGATAGTTGGCCCTAAGCGTATGCTGCATCAAGGAGTCTTCACAAGGCGGCAATTGTCCAGATTCGATCTGGCCCTTCTTTGCACAGAACATGTGATAACGGAGCGAATTAACACCGACGATCTTCGTGTTCTTGGCGTACAGCTGACACGTGAAGGCCTGAATGCTATTGAAGACGTCTGTTGGTACATTCCACGAAGATCCCAGATCTGTGAATGCTTGAAGATACAGCTCATTCGCTTGCACAAGCTTCAAAGCCTTTATCTTTCCTTGGCTAGCCAGAGCACTCACAGTGTCACACCCGCTCCATGCATGAAGCCCTGGCAATGCACTGCAAACTCCAGACCCCAATACCGCAGCCAACTTTCCAACGTCGATCATTCTGACTCGAACCTTTGTTCCTCGTCTGATGAAGAGCTGACTATCGATGGTTCTGCTGAGATGAAGACTGATGATCAGAACGTCGGTGTCATCTGCCACTAAGATGATCGTCTTGTAGTGGGTAGCGGCGTGCTTTGCGTGGAGAAACATACGCGTGTCTGCTTCCTCGTGGCTACATTCGAGTGCTTGCACCAACTTCCATCTATCGCGGGTCAGTACCAGACATTTTTCACCACAGGTGACATACAGTGTTCTGTTGCCTAGCTTTTCGCGATTTGTTTCATGTTTCCACGACTCCGCCAGAAACACAACCAGTTTCTCCTTTGTCTGGCTGCAAGCAAGGAGACGCCGCCAGTTCATGATTTTGTGTGCGGGTCTGATCTCGCTGAAACTGATGCCTTCATTTGAACCGCGGTTCACACGCTCAGCTGCTTTGATGGATTCTTCTGTGTATGTGTCAAAGACAACATCGATGCGCTCACTGCCTTGACCAGCGTGAAGCACTGCAGCAAGGATGCGGTCAGATAGTTCTTCGAATGTGTCGTTCTCGCCATGCATCTTTTGTATGAGAGCCATCGCATCAATTATTGTTGCACTTCGCTTGTCAACGTTCTCGGCTGGTTCCACAAGACCTTCCATGTGTTTCGCAAGTGCAGCTTTGTTCGTTTTTTTCATTGACCCATCAACGTTTGCCAAAGACCATGGTAACGGCCCTAGTGGGTGACAAAGGACAAGTTGCATGTCGAGGTTCCTTGTCTTGGCGATGAGTATCATGGTGGCAAACAGTTGTCTGTCAGCTCTCAGGATGATCTCCTTGTTTGTGCCCTTCACAACTTTCTGCTTGATCTTACCAAAGGTCTTCAAGTTTAGCTTGTTCAATGTGTCATGAAAGCCTGTTCCCTCTTCAAGACGTTTCTGGAAGCTTTGATATGCCGCTTCCCCCTTTTGCAGGGTGTTGAGTAGGTCATTAGAAACGTCCTCCCTCGCAGCCGCTCCGGTAGATATACTGAGAAGACATGACGGATCATCGGCGAATGGATTGGTCCAGTCATTTTCCAGTAGATCACAGATAGCTGTGACGCCAGACTCATCACGTTTGATGCGAGAAGTAGACAAGTCAGGGTGCTTGGCGTGAGATGTGTCGCTGCCATTCACAAGGATAGTTTCTCGTAGTTGCCTCAGTGCAGTAGCCCGATTTTCTGCAGTTAGATAGTATCGTGACACAGCCCCTTGTCGAAGACTAAAACCTCGTGTTCCTCCAGCTGTTTGCGTATCTTTGTTTACTGTTTCTTCTGTTGTCTGATCAACAGCGATTCTGGCAAATGGATTCCCTGGTCTAAGCTGTACGGAGAAGTAGCCTTGATTGAAATGCCTGTACAACTCGGGGCATGTTTCGTGGAGTTGCGTCATCTGTGCATAGTACACTGGTAGATATCTAGCATAGTTCACCTTGTTCATTGCGAAACACCAAGGGATCACTCTTCTGACACAAGCCAAGTGAAGCATCCAGTCGCCTTCTCTATCCGCACGAATCAACCCCAGCAGGGTCTCTACCATATCAATATACATCATCCAGAAGCGAGCCATGTCTCCATGTTTGGTTCGCAGAAAATGTAGGTATTTCGCGAACATGTCAAAGCTCTGTACACATGAATCATCATCGAGAGCAGCAGCGAGAGTCTCGTGGCAAACATCCTCCTTGATGCTGCGAATTTTGAGGTCAGTGCTTCGAATCTGGGGTTCCTTGTCAGGATGATTGCTTTCTATCCACACCTGGAAGCCCTTCCAAATGATGCGCATTAGTGCCTCGTACATCATCTTGTGGAGTCGCACAGCACGGTTGTATTGCTTGCCTTCCAGAACCCTGTTGATGGAACCTTCAGCGATTACTCCTGACTCAACAGCTACATCCCGAAGGCCTGCATCTCCAAACATTTTCCCAATGCTCGACATGAAGTTACAGATGGTATGGAAGTTCCCCATCATGAGCACGATTCTTCCATATCGATCGACATCTTTCCATGCTATTTCGGTCGCCTTAGCAAATAGTGCCTGGTCTAGCACCACCGGTATACGCTCAAGCTGAAGTGATGACATGATGTTCAGAGCTTCTCTGAGGATTTCTTGCACTGTTGCCATATCTGTGGCAGGCGCGTTTATAGTCGGCAGGTAGCCAACTACATCTTCCGTCACCTGAACACGATCTCTAGTCATGATGTTGAAACCAGTCCACGAACTGATTGTCTGGTCGCATGGTTCCAGCATGCGAGTCATAATCCATACGTGATTTCGGCGCTGCGCAAGGGATGTTGCGCCTGCAAGAGTGTCAGAAAGATCTGCAGGCTTGATTGCAGGTGGGCCCTCTCGTTTCCCACCGCTGTATATTGGAACTAAATCGCTGGATGACGGGATAGATCGCTTCTTATCTGCTTTGGATACTGCCGATGGAGGTTGGGGCGGCAAACACGACTGCGACTTCGGTTGGACGATGATACCGTTGACGCGATGCGATGTTCCGCCACCACTCAGCGATTCCTCTAGCCTGTCGATGTTATCGAATGCTAATACAGTCGGGACCGAAGGGTGCACATGTGACGGAAGTGGTACTTTGTGTGCACTGCACTGTATATTGTATAGCATATGTTGTTCTCTATTATAATGCAGGCCAAATTGCCTGAAAATCTTTATAGACAGATAAACGGTTTAGCAAAATGTATAATTTGGAAGATCATACCGGTGTTATTTGACTAAAACATGACATGTTCAATGATACCTCCGCTTGCTTATTAGGAATATACATCGTATGGTGTTAAAATCAGCTCCATACGTCTTTCCAAACTCTAGTAATGAATAATTAATATAATTGGCGGCCATTTTGAAATCCAAGATGGCCACCAAAGTGCAGATTTCCTATGTAACAATTTCCGCCTGCTTATTAGATATCGTATGGTGTTAAAATCCTCTCCGTACGACATTCCTAACTTGCGTTATCGTCAGAATAGATAATGCCAGCGGCGGCCTAAGTCATTTTATGCCTCTTTACATTTATTTGTTGTAAACTCGTGGTGGATGATATGTTTTAGTTTTTGAGTTATTTTTATAGACAGATAAACGGTGTAGCACAATGCATAATTTGGAAAATCATACCAGTGTTGTTTCACTAAAAAAAGTACAAGTCTAATAATAAAATATTGAAAAATATATGATTTTTTTTCGATAATTGATTTTTATAATAATTAATCTAAAACAAAATGCTTCATATTATTTTTTATTTAGACGGTACACATCGGACGTATATTTAGTCGTCAACCGCACATCGATAGCTAGTATAGAAGTCCAGATACACGTGCAACAATGTACCCCACCAAATGGGCATTTTCGAGCTGGGTGGTTTCAAAGATGGCGTCCATCCGGGCACTAAGCTACCGTTCTCAGATGTCCATCACACCTTTTCTGACACTTGAGACATTGGTCTAATGGAAAATCATAATGAGAATTACTCCCCCCGCCGGAGCATTACTTTTGGTCTGGCTCAAGGACTATTGGGGAACGGTAAAGTTATAATTCATTAAATGCAGTGATATAAAAGACCCTTTTGGCCATATACCAAGACTAAAGGTCTCGGTGTTGAGGTTTCCGTCTTAACTCTAGCCTCAGACGTGACAATATCAATGGATATTTCTCACTTTTGACTTTATATTGCCACAAAATTATTGGAGTCCATATTCCCCAAAGGTCCACTTTAGTAGATATGATTCTTTTCATATCATTTCAATTTGAGTCTCTTGTAGCAAGGGTATGACTGTCAAAATTATTAAGGGACCATATCACATGACAGGAAGTAATTAGGAAAGTCCTGTAGAGTAAATACAAAGTTACATACATATATACATATATACATACATACAAACATAATACATACATGCATAACTCTCACCGTTGATTGTCCAATTGAACCATTGTAGGAATAACGTGAGTCATACTCCGATGGAAACTGCCTCTTATCATGCCGCTGGCGAATAGAGATTGTGCCTTCAGAATCAATGAAACTCCCAGATTCATCAAACTCGAGGTCAAATTCCTCCAGGATGGGTGCATCATAGATGGGCTCACCAATTTCTTCTCCACCTTCAGTCAACTGCTCGCCAGCCCCTGTTTTCTGTTCTTCATTTAATTCTCCATTCATTTGACCCTTCAAAGGATGCTGATCAACATGTGGGCCTTGCTGCAATACTCTGTTTCTTTCTTCCCCTCCGACAAAACCTTCATCTTCTTCATCTACCATTTGTTCCTTTTTGCCCAACACCTTTTCAGCTGTAGTGGTCTCCGCAAATGGCTTGTTCTGTCCAAGTTCATCCACATCTGATAGAGACTGCTGCACATGGGACTCACATGTCTCACATTCACCAAAGTCAAGAGTCTCTAGGAAATCCTGTGTTGCCTGGTCAGCTTCTTCTTCTAGACGACGGATAGCTTCCTCTCGAGCTTCCCATGCCTCTGCTGACTGGCCTTCTATACCAATCTGCTGAGTGATTTGATCCTCAGCCTCTCTCTGCTGCTGAAGTAATTCTATTTCTTTCTCTAGTTTCTCAATAAGTATCAGCTGTGTGGCCTCATCTTCTTGCACCTCTCCAACATTTCCAGTCTCTTCAGCTTGTCGTCGCCGCTCTTCCTCCTGTTCCTGCAATTAAAAAATAAATCATCAATTGTGTAGAGACAATACTTTTACTACTTTGTTGCGCTAAGCGTCAATGCTTAAAATTTGAAACTTACTTTTAAAGTTTTCAGCTCAGCTTCAAGCCTCTCGCGTTCCCTGTTGGATAATAAATGTTGAGAAAACGCAACAGAAAAAACAATAGATCATGTGACTACTGTGAGAGCCTAGGAAGCACTGGACTTGCTTCGCAAAGGCAATGTGATGAGCATGAAACTGCGTAGTACAAAATGGCAGTGTTGCCACAAAATCCCCCTCACCAAACAGAAAAATGCAATATTATTAAATCATTAAACATTCACTAATGTAAGGCAGGCCAGAAACCCACAGTCTACAATAGGCCATGAGCCCTGTCAGTTTATCGTTCAATCTTGTAATCCAATCAAAGGGACTACCTAACTTTTCACCAAATAGCTGTGCAATTGATCATATAATATATATTGACGTCACGCTCGAAGGTTCCACATATAATTTTAACAGGTGGTCACAAACTCTTTCATCTCATCTCAGCCAATCAGATTACAAATATGGGTGTGTGATTGGCTGGAGAACTCATCATCATAAGTATCCAAGATGGCGGCCCCCAGTGAGAAGCGGATCGACTCAGTATGTTCTGAAAAATGTACTCGTTTACTGCATGTATTAGCGACAGAAGCATCAAAAGTGACAGCTGTGAATGACGTGTCGTGAATGACGTGTGAATGACGTGATCTGACAGTCAGATGGAAGAAGGCGAGTGAGTGTGCAGAAAGGTGGAAGAACTTATGCGATGGCATAGAGAAGCGAATTTTGGTGGAACACTCTGACATGTGGGTAAAGCCTCGGTTTGACGTGGTGAATGCATCATATGGATACCACAGGAAGTGATATTCTCACTTCACTAACAAAACGTTGATTGATAGGGCTGCCAAACGATATAAAGTGGCAGGAGTGTGCAGGGTAGATGTCACAGGTAGTATTACACCTCTTCAAGCAATATCTTCAGGATTTCAAAAGGGTACTGCACCCCTACCGGGACATTACACTCGGCGGAACATTCTCTGCTCAGCCATGCAGCCCCACATCATGTTAAGCATGCGTTACCAGATACTTGCATCATATGTAAGAACTAGAAGAATGTGACTGTGTTGCCAATATGCCTCCGCATAGTCCCACAACGGGTAGATGCCGTCACTGCATATGTATGGGTAGGGTATCACGTTTGTTAAGTTTCGTGTTGATTGGATAAGGTTCATTTTTCTATCCAAGACAGCTGCCAAACCACGTGACCTATGACGTCATCATTTTCAAACTATATGCAACAGTGCTGTTAGATATTTGTAAAATTTTGCATCGATAGGGTGAGCGGTTTCAGAGATATAATTATTTAATATTTTCCTTCAATCCAATATGGCTGCCAAACCATGTGACCGATGATGTCATAAATTTAATATTTCAATACAAATGGGTCATAGATCATGTGCATGCAATTTCAGATTTTTAGGATAAGGAATTTGATTAAAACATTTTTGGCTGGTATACCACTTCACCTATGATTCATGCTTCACATATGTCATCATTATCATGCTTTTGTTCCACATTGGGAGTACTTGACAATATGCCAAGTTTAAAAATTTTTCCATTCAGATGTTTCTGAGAAATAATTTTTCAATTATTTGCTTTTAATCCAAGATAGCTGCCATACCACGTGACCTATGACGTCACAATTATCATAAACCATCCTGCATTGGGTGTCACTCCTACCCTGAAAGTTTCATCTCAATCGGACGTATCGTTGCTGAGAAAAACGAGGTTTAGCCCGTACGGACGTACGGACGCGAAGGACAACTCGAAAACATAATGCCTCCACGACTTTGTCGGCGGAGGCATAAAAAGGATCTTTTCGTAACATCTGGAAGAAACAAACTAATTAGAGAAAAGCATGTTCAAGCTGAAACGATTGATTCTGGTAATCTGGTAAGTATGATACTGGATTATGTAATCAGTTTACAAAATGATTTGTAGAACTCGAGACATTTTTCAGGAAATGGTCATGGGCACTGCCAGAATTTTTTGAATTCATTTATTTTCTTCTGGTCTGTTCTCCTCTGATTTATCATTATTCTGTTTACTCAATAAATTGTATTATAAGTTTGTTGAGACAGGCAGCTGGGATGCTGCACAAAGTTTGAATGCCTCATGAGCAGTATCTTGGACGCTATTAACAATTTTATCAGATTAGAGGCCGATTTCAGAAACGGTGGATTTTGACCCAAAATGCCTTATAGCTCCGTACTGTGTGAGATTTCAACATGACAACAAGCAGGTTCGGATTTTATGGGTCGAAATGGTGCAGAAAAACTTAATTTCAAGTAGTCCCCCTGGGTGGGTCACAAGAATCGATTTATAGCCACTTTCATGCCCAGAGACCACAGCGTACAAGTACACAAGCGTGTACATTCTACAAGTACACAAGTACTGTATATTCTATCACTGCTGAATGATCCTTCAAAAGTTTCGAAGAAGGTATGTATGATCACCTATTTTCTCAGTACCCTGTCATTAACAGTATATGTACTTACATTATTACAACTTACAACAACAGAGAAGTATTGGTCAGAAGAAGAGTGGACATATGTTGTGTGCAAGAGACGAGATGGAAGGGAAGTGGTGTGAGAATGGTGAAGGGTAGGCAGGGACAGAAATACAAGTTTGTGTGGCAAGGGTGCCCGGAGGGCGTGAATGGTGTTGGTGTCATGTTTTCCGAGGAGTTTATAGACAGTGTGGTGAGTGTGACGAGAGTGAGTGATAGGTTGATGATGGTGAAAATGATGATTGGAAAGCTCTTGGTGAACGTCATCTCGAGATATGCTCCGCAGGTTGGTCGGAGCGATGAAGAGAAGGACAAGTTCTGGTGTGCGATAGAGAAGCTGATGGAAAACGTGAAAGATGAGGAAGTTGTTGTGGTAGGAGGAGACCTAAATGGACACGTGGGAAGGAGTATGGATGGTTTTGAGGGAGTTCATGGGGGTTACGGATATGGTGTGAGAAATGGAGAAGGTGAAAGGATTTTGGAGTTTGCTGATGGAGCTGATTTGTTGATTTGTAATACTCAGTTCCAGAAAGAGGATAATAAGCTTGTTACATACACGTCAGGTGGGTCGACGACAACCGTTGACTACCTGATGGTGCGTAGGCGAGATAGAGGGCACCTCCGGGACACAAAGGTGATCCCGGGGGAGGAGGCTGTTTCACAGCACCACTTGGTTGTCTGCGACATAAGGGTGAAAGGTGCGAGGAGAGCTCGGCGGGTGAAGTACCAACCAAGAATGAAGGTGTGGAGGTTGAAAGAGGTGACAGTAAGGGAGGCATTAAAAGAGAGGCTGAGTAGGGTAGAGGATGATGTGGTTGAGCTTGAAAGTGGTTGGATGTCAATGAAAGCAAGTCTGTTGGGAGCCGTTGGCGAGGTATGTGGATGGACAAAAGGACCACCGAGGCACTCGGAAACATGGTGGTGGGATGATGAAGTTGGAAAGAGGATTGACGAGAAGTGGAAGAAGTTCAAGGAGTGGCAGAAGGCGAAGGGTACAGGAGTAGAAACAGCAGAGCATGAAAGTTATAAGGCAGCCAAGAAGGCTGCAAAGAAAGAGGTAGCAAAGGCGCAGGAGGCATGTAGGAAAATGTTCGGAGAACGCTTGGATTCGGAAGAGGGTCAGAGAGCAGTATTCAGGATTGCAAAGCAGATAGCGAAAGAGGTGTGATGTGATGGGGGTGATTTGCTTGAAGGATGAAGTGGGACAAATCGTTGTGGACCCAGATGGAATTAAAGGAAGATGGAAAAGATATGTGGAAATGCTGTTGAATACAGAGAATGAATGGGATGGCAACATAGAGAGTAACCCAGTTTTAGGACCGGCAGAGAAGATAACTGAGAAGGAAGTTGAGGAAGCGATAAAAGCAATGAAGAGCAGAAAAGCGGGAGGGCTGATGGGAGTTGTGGGAGATATGTTGAAGGCAGCAGGAAGTTGAGGTGTGAAGAGAATGACAGAGATCTGTAATCTGGTGGTGAAAGAAAGCCGCATTCCAGTGGCTTGGGAACTGAGTACCCTCGTCCCTCTATACAAGGGGAAAGGTGACCCTCTAGAGTGTGGCTCGTACTGAGCGATAACGTTATTGGAGCATGGAATGAAGGTATTGGAAAGGGTGTTGGAGAGGAGGATAAGGAAGAAAGTGAAGATCGACGAAATGCAGTTTGGATTTATGCCAGGAAGAGGAACGACAGACGCGCTTTTTATTGTGAGGCAGTTGCAGGAGAAGTACATGGAGAAGAGGAAGAAGTTGTTTCTTGGGTTTGTTGATCTGGAGAAAGCATTCGATAGGGTTCCACGCAAAGTATTGACATGGGCAATGAGGAAGTTAGGAGTGGAGGAATGGTTGATCAGAGTAGTGATGGCAATGTACAAAAGAGCGCACAGCTGTAAGGACGAAGGACGGGAACAGTGGTGAGTTTGAGGTGAAGGTTGGAGTGCATCATGGGTCGGTACTAAGTCCACTACTATTTGTAGCTGTGATGGAGGTGCTGGCTCAGAACGTAAAGGAGGGTTTACCGTGGGAGTTGTTGTATGCAGATGATCTGGTGTTGATTGCAGAAAGTATGGATGGACTGAAGGAAAAGCTGAACAAGTGGAAGGATTGTATGGAGACAAAAGGTCTGAAGGTGAATATCGGAAAGACGAAGGTGATGGCAAGTGGTAAAGTATGTGGTGAGGTGGAAAGAACTAGGAAGTGGCCCTGTGCTGTGTGCAGGAAGGGTGTCGGAGTGAACTCCATTCAATGTACAATGTGCGCTGAGTGGGTTCATCAAAAATGTAGTGGTCTGAGAGGGTCATTTACCAGTGTGGCAGCTACATTCAAATGTAAGGTGTGCACAGAGGGAGCTGCAGATGAAGGAAATGTTGAGTTGGATCTTGGAGACGGCATGAAGCTGGAAGGTGTGAAAATATTTTGCAAGCTCGGAGACATGCTGAATGGAGAAGGTGGATCAGACTCGGCAACGGTTGCTAGAGTGAGATGTGCATGGAAGAAGTTTCGGGAACTGAGTGGCGTGCTGATAAGGAGGGGAGTGTCGTTGAAGCTGAAGGGAAAGGTGTATGCTGCATGTGTGAGAAGTGTTATGATTTATGGGAGCGAGACATGGGTAATGAACGTAGAGCAGCAACGAAGGTTGGAAAGGGTGGAAATGCGAATGGTTCGATGGATGTGCGGAGTATCGTTGAGAGAGAGGAAGACAAATGATGAATTGCGAAAGATGATGGGAATAGAGCCTGTGATTGATGTTGTGAAGAGGAACAGGTTGAAATGGTTTGGTCATGTGTTGAGGAAGGATGAAAGTGACTGGTTGAGAAGAGTGATGGAAATGAATGTAGAAGGAAGTAGAGGACGGGGAAGACCGAGAAAGACTTGGCTAAAGATGGTGGAAGAAGAAATGCGGGCAAGGGGGTTAACAAGGAGAGATGCAGAAAATAAGGCAAAATGGAGAAGATTGTCATGGGGACCGCAATGCTAACCGCCGCTCTAGCAGGGAAAATGGCCTTAAAATGCATGTTGTTGTTGTGTTGTTGTACTTACAACTCAGATTTGCTTTCAGAATGTGTTGACACTCTCATGAACTTGACCTAAAACATATAATGCACTCAACCAGAAACTGGCTGATTTTGTCCCCAGGCTTTGACAAGACATTTCATTGCCCTTTTCATGAATAATAATTCCAGACATGACACGGTAGGGAAAACGTTTTCCAAATTTTACCATTTCTTGGGCAAAAAAATATACATATCAATATTTTTGTCACAAGATGCATCTTGACACTGTCTCAGATATCCAATTGACTATCCAAAGAAATTATGTGCCACAGGCCGTGATGGTGACCTTCTCTCCGTGAAACAATCACAACAATAGCTGAACATAATGAACCCTTACAATTGTCAATGGAAATTTACTTTACATTTACCATGGATGTACAATGTTCACTACATGCAATTATGGGTAGAGTAAATTAACAAAAAATAATTTGGTCACTTACTGTACATAATTACAGTAGCTTCAAAATTAGTACAAATGGATTACACAGCAAGCATGGGTTATCCCAATTGTTAAACTCAATAAATGAATGGTTACCCACAAAGGAATCTTGAATCTTTCACTTTAATATATAATTTATCATAAACGTATTTACCATTCGTCAAAGTCTCTGTAAAGAGAAATTTAAATGTGGAACACGACAGACATAAAAACACAAGTACTGTACTGTACATGCAGAAATTGAAAATGAAAGGTTAAAGCTCCCTTGAGTTATTAACTCATTTTTGCTTGAATCAAACAGGCAATCACTGGGGTATTTTTAAACCAGATAATTTAAGGCTGGTTTGTGCAAGGGAGAAGTCGGACTGCTCATGGTTCCTCTGATGAAATGTCATGTCAAACTTGTCCCATTGCCATGGGCCATGAGGCACCACTCTGCTGTGCCCTTTCGAGCTATGGCTGTGGAAATACTGCATGTAGGGTCAGAATCACTGATGTAGCAATCCAATATCACCCGGGCACAGCTACAGCCTGAGAGTCAAACCTGGACTATGCCACCTGTCATGGCTGATCGATTTGTTACTATATTAAAGAGCACAGTGTGGCAGCCACAGAACGCTTACCCCAAACCAGAATTCTTCATGCTGCAAATCCCTGTGGCTCTCTCTACTCTACTGCAGCTTGACCCATTTCATATAAATATCAGTCAATCAGAAATTAGCTATCGACATTGGCTTGGTTTCCCCATACCCACTTTCAAGAATCCCCCAAAAACATTATATCACAACCTCTGTCATCCCCTCCCTCCACAAAACCCACCCAGCCCATGTGGGTGTCCACAATTGTAGAAATTTAAAGGAGAGGGGACTTGGCATCCACCTCTCTGTGCTCTTTGTGGGAAAGTAAATTATACTATAATGGTCTCAAAACAATCATTTCTGCTGGTGAGTTAGAGGCAAGAACAAGAGGTCAGGGCATCCCGCAGTATATATATTGCTCCCAAAGTTGCAAAAAGTAAGACATTTGTCCAGTGTCAAAACAAGAACAACAAAACAGCAACATATGTCTCAGTCACCAAAGTCTTGCTGAACTTTCCATTTCACATTCAAACCAATCCAGGCCATCACAAAATTAAACAAGAAAAAGAGCAATCGGAGATTGCAAACCCTCGCCAGGATGTATTTTGAGTGGTTTTTAAGGCTTTTGTGTTAAAACAAATATGGCGGCCGAACCACATGACCGATGACGTCATCATCATTTTTTTCTAAAGTAATTTATTCCTAGGTTATACTCAAGAAATTTTATCTTGATCGGATGAAGCTTTGTACTTGTCGAATTATGATGTCATAATGGAGGCACCTATGACATCCTCATTAACATATTTTATTCCCCATGGAGAGTTCTTTACAATGAGCCATGTCTCTATTTTTTCTATTCAGCACTTTCGGAGATATGGAGGTGCAATTTTTTTCGGTTTTTCCAAGATGGCGGCCGAACCACATGACTGATAACGTCATCATTATTTTTTTTCTCCACCAGTTTATGCCGAGATGGCGATCAAGAAATTTCAACTTGATTGGATGAGGTTTTGTACTTGTCGAATTATGACGTCATAATGGAGGCACCTATGACATCATCATTCACATATTTTATTCCCCATGGAGAGATCTTTACAATGAGCCATGCCTCAATTTTTTCTATTCAGCGCTTTCCGAGATATAGAGGTGCAATTTTTTTCGGTTTTTCCAAGATTGCGGCCGAACAACGTGACCTTTATATATGAATGAATGATCGTTTTAAGGCCATTTTCCCCGCTACAGTGGGGGTTAGCCTTGCGGGCCCCATGACAATCATGGTTCCCTGTTTGAGGCAATGTTTTTATGGCCGGATGCCCTTCCTGATGCCAACCCTTAGTCGCCTCTTACGATGCGCAGGGAAACGGTGTACCTATTCTAAACCGGGGTACACACCGGGATCATTCATCCAGGCAAGCTGGTACTCAATTTGCCGACCTCGGAAGGATGACAGGCTGTCAACCCCCCTGGTGTTAATTTAGCGATCGACCGGGATTCGAATCCAGGATCCTAGGATCCCAAGCCAGCACCCGAACCGCTAAGCCAACACCAAGCTAATCCAACACCTATGACATCATAATTCTCATTAAAAAATTATACAGGTGGAGGTGCACCTATGGTGAAAATTTCCTGTCAATCGGTTCATGTGTCTTTCACTGAGGAGAGGCTTCCGTCTGGCCACTCTGCCATAAAGCCCAGATCGGTGGAGTGTTGCAGTGATGGTTGTCCTTCTGGAAGTTTCTCCCATCTCCACAAAGGATCTCTGGAGATCAGCCAGAGTGACCATCGGGTTCTTGGTCACCTCTCTTACCAAGGCCCTTCTCCCCCGATTGCTCAGTTTGGCCAGGCAACCAGCTCCAGGAAGAGTCCTGGTTGTTCCAAACTTCTTCCATTTAAGAATTATGGAGGCCACTGTGCTCTTGGGAACCTTCAATGCAGCTGAAATTTTTTTGTAGGCTTCCCCAGATCTGTGCCTCGACACAATCCTGTCTCTGAGCTCTGCAGGCAGTTCATTCGACCTCCTGGCTTGGTTTTTGCTCTGATATGCATTGTCAGCTGTGAGACCTTATATAGACAGGTATGTGCCTTTCCAAATCATGTCCAATCAATTGAATTTACCACAGGTGGACTCCAATCAAGGTGTAGAAACATCTCAAAGATGATCAAGATAAATGGGAGGCACCTGAGCTAAATTTCAAGTGTTATAACAAAGGGTCTGAATACTTATGTCAATGTGATATTTCAGTTTTTTATTTTTAATAAATTTGCAAAACTTTCTAAAATCCTGTTTTCTCTTTGTCATTATGGGGTATTGAGTGTAGATTGATGAGGGAAAAAATGAATTTAAACGATTTCAGCACAAGGCTGCAACATAACAAAATGTGAAAAAAGTGAAGGGGCCTGAATACTTTCTGAATGCACTGTAAAACATATAATAAAGCGAGCGACAGACACAAGGGGGGGGGGGGGTAGGGGGGGGCGGGGGAGAGGGAAGCACATCAACAGTAGAGAACAGGGACATCGGGAGATCTGTGGAAGAGAGAGGGCTGGGACAGGGTAATGGGATAAACAAGATGGACACTACAGGGGCTTTCAGGAAAGAAAAACGGAATTTGAAGGAGGTGGATTTCGGGTGTTTTAAACAGGGGTAGAAAAGATCAAGGTTTTGGATGGGGGAAGATAAGAGATGGTGGTGAACAGCTGTTTTAAAGACCTGGAGGGAGGAGTGGGATTGAAGAGAGTGTAAGAGTTTGTTCCAAAGGTGGGAAAAATAGGAATCAAAGAGTGAAGGTGAGCGGAGCGTCTTCATTGTGGTAGTTTCACCAGAAAAGGGTTGCTGGCAGAACTTGTGCATCCTGAAGGAATATTTGGGGGACAGAGCACAGACAGAGCAGGGGAGCTAAGCCGGAGAGGAGTCGGTAGAAGACAGAAAGCCCGCCAACCTGCCTGCGGGTGAGAGAGTGAAAGGCCCTCAGAATCAGCTTCATCGTGGGAGATACCAATGATAATTGGGATTTTGCCTTGAGAACTTCCTCAAATCCATTTGGGATCGATTTAATTCGCTTATGGATGATGTATGTTTGAGTCAATCCTTTCCCAACAGTATTGCAATGCACTCCAGAGCATAGTTAGACTGCTCACATAAATCAAATTTCTCTCAAATGTATTCTTCATTCATTCTGTTAAGACAAAGTGTCATTCAATAATAACTACAACAAATTAATGAGTATGGATATACATCTTCGATATTATGACACATAGGATCTCAATATCCACAGGGAGGTAAACTTTTGTCAAGTTCTCTCGAAAGACATACCTGTCTATCTCCAATCTGCGTGCTTCTTCCTCTTCCCGCCATTTCCTCTCCTCCTCCTCACGCTGTCTCCTCTCTGCCTCTTCTCTTTGTCTTCTCTCTTCCTCTTCTTGCCTCTTTCTCTCTTCCTCTTCTCTCCGTTTCTCTTCCAGAAGTTTATGGTATATTTGACGTGCCATGAGGCCACGCCAATATTTTTGAAGGGTTAGCGCAGCAGTTCGTTGTCGTAGGAATATGCGTCTTTTCACTTGACCACGAAACCTTGTCTGAATGGCAATAGCACTGGCTCGTAGACACTGAAAATGTTTCCTGTGTGAATAAAATGAGAGCAGACAAAATTGCCCAATAGGTCTACACACGATTCACCAAATAGTTAGAAAGTACATCTAAAATGTAAGGTAAAGTATTAATTAAATACCGTCCCATCTGGGGAACTACGGATTTTGTGATGCAACACCCTGCCTGTGAAATAACAATCTGACAGTTTATAGTTAGGGTGAGAATCAAATCCAGACTAGAAAGCTCAAAGGTAAGTGTGCTAACAAGGAATATTGTCACTTTGATCAAAAATATAATTTGACCACTCGTTGGTATCATATATGTGTCATTCCACATTGCACTGGCCTCTTCTTCTTTTGTTTTTTTGTTTGCTTCCCCAATAGTCCCTCTTTTCTCCTGTCCGAATCTGCTGGACTTTTAACTCCTGAACACTGGCCGTCCCTTTCATGCAATGGCTAAATGACCAATTCCCAACTCATGCCCTCTGACTCATCACTCACATACCATATGTACCTTTGCACCTATCCCAACGTCGTCTTTTGTTCCGATGAAGGGTTAACACCTGAAACATCAGCTTGTTTTTGCCTCCTACAGCAACTATCATACTTTGATCAATGCTCCATTGATACAAACCATCAATTTATTGTAAGCATCTTATTCTTCTCAGCTTTGCCAGAGTCCAACAATTTTTATTTTTTTATACATGGGCTGAGGCTCGTAATATAGCGCGCGCACGCACACACACGACCCTTACTGGATGGCCATTGGCTCCCTACGGGGGGTCATCCGCCCTTTGCCAGGTGCTTTTTTTGGTCCTGGCAGGGTGTCACAGTCACGCTCCCCACGAGCAAAGCCAGTGAGGAGTGTCGGTTGATTTGCCGACAACCCGACTATGCGGCAGGTAGCACTGGGTTACATGTTACCAGTGGCAGTTCCAAATGACTGACCTGACCGAAATCAACTAAATTATATTAATTGTAAAATAAGGATGTGTATAATACTGGGTTGCCACTCCACAATCTTTAGGCTTCCCAGACCTCCCCCCCCCCCCCTCACATTTCCCACTCTCCCCTGCCATCTGAACCCATGTAGGACCGAGCACGGACATCTAGGCTGCTGCTATCAGATGAGCCAACTGCAAAAGTTAGTTGTGACTCCTCTCAATCCCCAGTCTCATTTTGTAATGCTGTGCACTACCTCACTTCTCAACTCCCTACAAATCAGTTTAACTACTACTTGCTCTTCCCCTATCTATCCAATTCTACTCCCACCCTCACAGTACCTCTTCAACTTAACTACCAACTACTCCCACCCTCACAGTACCTCTTCAACTCCCACCAATTCTACTCCCACCCTCACAGTACCTCTTCAACTTAACTACCAACTGTTAACAACACATCCCTCAAATTGTTTCTTCCCATTCTCCATATATATAGTTTATATTTAAAACACACACACCAATTGGTGTATTGACTCAAGCAACAGCGAATTGTACCCCAGAGGATATACAAATGCAGTTCAAATGTGCCCTCCGCTCTTAGGCCTGTAGGTTTCGGGGAAATGTTGAGAATAAATTAATAACATAATAAAATCCCACACCTCAACGAGCTTGGATGAGCTACTGTAGTCATGACAATGGCCCAAGAGGAGATACCAGTTTGTATTGCTGTATCAAATTTTTACATGGATTGTTGAATATTCACAAGAGCCTATCCTATAATGAATTCACTTTTCCCATTTTCCTTTTAATTCACTCCTTTATTTCTCTGCCACTACATGGAATCAGCTGGTAACTAGGGAAAATCTTTGGGAAGGCATGTGGACGCATCCAAATTGTATTTAGACCGCATACGTTACTTGCCGTAGCAGCACACCAGATTCTTTCCATTCCAAGTCAGCTCGGCGGACTACTCTTTCTCTTTCGAAATAAAACTACAGCAAAGTCGATGGTGGCCATTGCAAATCCCCATGCCTTCCACCTAAAGCAAAATTGAAGCATGGCAAAAGGTTCCACCAGAAATGATCAAACATCAAATTTTTGAGTGAGAATTTTTTCCCAATTTTGATCTTTGTGACTCCAAAGTCCTCACCCACTGGGGCATGAACCTGGGGGTCAAATCAAGAATTGTTACATATTTCATGCGTCTCCCAATGTTAATTGCATATACAAAGTTTCATTTAAAAAATGTTTTCAAATGTGCCTGTAATTGCATTTTTCGTTATTTGACCCTTTGACCCTGCCCCAAGGAGCATGTCCAAAACGACACTGCTCTTGCACATTCATGCCATGTGGTGATCATAATAATTACCAAGTTTGGTGAAATTCTGCCCAACCGTTTCGGAAAACATAGCGTGACAGACAGACAGAAGTGACCGACGGAGCTGATTACACTATCACCCCCACCTTCCCACCCCCATTTGTTTCAAAAAGTGTTGGCATAACTACAATCTGTCCCAAAGGACAAATCACTTATCCCAAGCGATGACATTATATGAATGCTTTGTGTTGCAACAAGCAAGCTTCACATGCATTCATGCACTTTCTTCCAAGGCCTCCAGTTCGCGTACATGCCCCTCCAAAGATCGACCTTCATTGGGATAAAAATTTTAAGGATCTCCAATTTGACTAACAAACATCAATAAAGCTGGACTACCATGAGTGGTCTCATGTTTGGCAGTCCTCCAAACCATAGTTAATAATGTAAAATGCTCATCCCAATGTAACTGATCGAGCCGATCGAATGACAGGTCAAACATTGAAACCAAATCCTATATTCAGCCAATGCTTTCCTTCTCGATATTAGGCTATGCAAAACACTGTTTGTCCTCACCTTTGTCAGCACACGATAAATACCTCCTCCAACGAAGGTGGACGGAGGTTAGGTTTTCACCCTCTGTAAGCAGGATATCTCAAAAAGTTGCTGACAGATTCGGACGAAATTTAGTGGACAGTTTGGGTGTGTGATGAGGACAAAATGATTCGATTTTGGTGAAGTTCCGATTCTGGATCCGCATACCCCATGGGGTTAATAACCGGTGTGGTTCAGAGTGAGGGGAGGACCCCAATTCTCTCATATAAATACACTATGTATTGTATATCGCTGCTCCTGGTGAAAGACGGTACTACAAGTAATTGTAAAATATGCCTATTCTGGGGGATTTATTCAGTCGAATTCTGGGGGAAATAACCCATCCGTAAAGACTGATTCTTCACTAATTTTCCACAATTGATCTACAACTGGGTACCTTCGTAACAATGCTTAATGTCAGGGGTTCTGTACATGGAGTCAACAATTGCACTGCTTCCTCAGATTTTCACAAATCACCAAGAATGTGACCCACCGACAAACCCTCCACTCCCC
The DNA here is from genome assembly GCF_964187855.1 of Myxine glutinosa. Taxonomy (NCBI): domain Eukaryota; kingdom Metazoa; phylum Chordata; class Myxini; order Myxiniformes; family Myxinidae; genus Myxine; species Myxine glutinosa. The sequence continues at coordinate 104,943,942 of NC_136267.1, forward strand.
GAGAGTTAAAAAAAAAACTCCACAAGACCATGGGGTCAGCCTGCTTCAGATCCTGCTGCCCACTTTCATTATGAAAACCTCAAAATTTGTAGGAAAGGTGACTGCTGCAGGCACAACCACACTTCACAGTTTCACCTTATTATCCCCTATCCCAAACAATTAGAGCCTCTCCGTTGCAGGTACCCTCTCCCGAAGTCAATGTAGCAGTCATTTGGCATCAGGAAATCCAGATAAATTAAACCAAAGTTTTCGCATCTCTGCCACCGAAACCTCCATATCATATTCTGGTATGCCAAATTATATCGTAACAGTATCATGTCACAATATTTGTGTTGCTACAGTAATAGTTGGAGGCAAAGGCCCTGTAATGGTAGGGCGGGTCATACTCAGGTGCCAAAATGAATCTGAAGGAAATCCTAACATGAGGGGTGTCTATATTATGTGTTTTTTTTATGGGGAATTCAAATATGAGTTTATTTTTTGGATAGGATAACTCTAACCTACATCAATTTGTATTTCGCACATATGCGCCACACTAAGACATCCGCCAAACTAACACATGCGCCAAACTAACACATGCGCCAAACTAACACATGCGCCAAACTAACACATGCGCCAAACTAAGACATCAGCCAAACTAACACATCCGCCAAACTGAGACATCCGCCAAACAAGCACATGCGCCAAATTAAGACATCCGCCAAACAAACACATCCGCCAAACAAACACATCCGCCAAACAAACACATCCGCCAAACAAACATCCGCCAAACTAACACATGCTCCAAACAAACATATGCACCAAACAAACACATCCGCCAAACAAACACATCCGCCAAACAAACATATCCGCCAAACTAAGACATCCGCCAAACTAAGACATCCGCCAAACTAAGCCATCCGCCAAACAAACACATGCGCCAAACTAAGACATCAGCCAAACTAACACATCCGCCAAACAAACACATGTGCCAAACTAAGACATCCGCCAAACTAACAAATCCGCCAAACTAAGACATCCGCCAAACTAAGACATCCGCCAAACTAAGACATCCGCCAAAAGAAGACATCCGCCAAACAAACACATGCGCCAAACTAAGACATCAGCCAAACTAACACATCCACCAAACAAACACGTGTGCCAAACTAAGACATCCGCCAAACTAACACATCCGCCAAACAAACACAAGTGCCAAACTAAGACATCCGTCAAACTAACACATCCGCTTAGCTAACACATCCGCCAAACTAACACATCGGCCAAACAAACACATGCGCCAAACTAAGACATCAGCCAAACTAACACATCCGCCAAACAAACACAAGTGCCAAACTAAGACATCCGTCAAACTAACACATCCGCTTAGCTAACACATCCGCCAAACTAACACATCGGCCAAACAAACACATGCGCCAAACTAACACATCCGCCAAACAAACACATGCGCCAAACTGAGACATCCGCCAAACAAGCACATGCGCCAAACGAAGACATCCGCCAAACAAACACATCCGCCAAACTAACACATGCTCCAAACAAACACATGCGCCAAACAAACACATGCGCCAAACAAACACATGCGCCAAACAAACACATCCGCCAAACAAACACATCCGCCAAACTAACACATGCTCCAAACAAACACATGCGCCAAACAAACACATGCACCAAACAAACACATCCGCCAAACCAACACATCCACCAAACTAACACATGCGCCAAACTAACACATCCGCCAAACCAACACATCCGCCAAACAAACACAGGCGCCAAACTAAGACATCCGCCAAACAAACACATGCGCCAAACTAAGACATGCGCCAAACCACCACATCCGCCAAACTCACACATCCACCAAACTAACACATCCGCCAAACTAACACATCCGCCAAACTAACACATCCGCCAAACTAACACATCCGCCAAACTAACACATGCGCCAAACAAACACATGCGCCAAATAAAGACATCAGCCAAACTAACACACCCGCCAAACTAACACATCCGCCAAACTAACACATGCGCCAAACAAACACATGCGCCAAACAAACACATGCGCCAAACAAACACATGCGCCAAATAAAGACATCAGCCAAACTAACACATCCGCCAAACTAACACATCCGCCAAACTAACACATCCGCCAAACTAACACATGCGCCAAACAAACACATGCGCCAAATAAAGACATCAGCCAAACTAACACATGCGCCAAACTAAGACATCCGCCAAACTAACACATCCGCCAAACAAACACATGAGCCAAACTAAGACATCCGCCAAACAAACACATGCGCCAAACTAAGACATCCGCCAAAATAAGACATCCGCCAAACAAACACATGCGCCAAACTAAGACATCCGCCAAACTAAGACATCCACCAAACAAACACATGCGCCAAACGAAGACATCCGCCAAACAAACACATGCGCCAAACTAAGACATCCGCCAAACCAACACATCCGCCAAACAAAAACATGCGCCAAAATAAGACATCCGCCAAACAAATACATGCACCAAACAAAGACATCCGCCAAACTAACACATCCGCCAAACAAACACATCCGCCAAACTAAGACATCCGCCAAACTAAGACATCAGCCAAACTAACACATCCGCCAAACAAACACATGCGCCAAACTGAGACATCCGCCAAACAAGCACATGCGCCAAACTAAGACATCCGCCAAACAAACACATCCGCCAAACAAACACAATGTAATGGGGTAATGTCATCCCATCTACCCATCACTTTATTTTGAACCACATTGATCACAAGGCTAACCTTCAATTTTGTACTCAATTTGCAATTTTCTTATACTTAATTAAACCACAATTGATATTTTCCCCAGATATGAGGACACTTCTTCGCATTCCACAACAGAGTACTGCCCCATGTTCTCGGCCTATAGCAGTTTCTGTGGTCACGTGGAGGGCTATCTGAGTATACTTCTTGGGGTGTTGCTTTATCTTGCCTGAGAACACCATCTTCCCATGCCCTTGGTCTAGTGACCCACAGGAATCTCTCCATATGGCATTTGCCCATTCTCGCAGCAGGATCCCAGAATAGGCAAACTCTGTGACCATCAATAAGGGCATTTATATGGTCAGAACTACCATCCTTATTACCTGGACTCGGCCCACCAGACTATCACTTTGTGTTCCTGCTCCCTTCCAAAGCATCGTGGTGAGGTTTTCCATTTTGTCATTCGTACCTTTTAAGATAATGGCAAACCCCTTTTTTTCTTTTTTTGACCTTCCAGATCAAGGGGCGACAAATAATGGGCCAAGGTTGTCCATTTCATGGCCCGGTCTCTACAAAGTTGTCAACCTCACCATACACTAATGCTGCAATGGACGCCATACAGCCAACTTTATACTCACTTGTTACATTGAAAAAAAACGAACTGTCTACATTTGGAAACTACCCAAATATATAGCATTCAATAATACTTCTTAGAACCCCGAGTTAAAGTTGGAAACATTGTTATGCACAATGTAGTGCAAGATCTGACCTACGGAGAAAGGCAAGAACATGTGCACGGATAGTTGTGGCAGCTTTGTGCAGCTGAATCACTCTCTTCTTCTCTAGTTCACTCTCCAGAGACTCACGCAGAAATACCTGCCAAAACAAAGGAAACACTCGAGTATTAATCACTTCCACTCCCTGTATGGAACTCGTCACCGACTCAAGTGTATGGGTCAATAGAAGGGACCACTTCAAACTATCCTTCAGCAAAACTGCAACAGCATTTGAACTCAATGTAGACATATTTCATCTTTCAATGCTCTTCCTCTTATAAATTATCCACACCAATGCCTGTGAGTCACAATAACCATTGCAGTGAAATCAAACGTTACTGCAATTTAAAAAAAAATCAATTAAAAGAGACATAGATATGTACACCTTTGTTTTGCCAAGCTTCCATGAGACAGCATCAGCATCCACTGTGTGCAGGAAGGCAGCACAATGTTCACGTACATCTTCAGAATCTCCACCAATTTCCATCAGGACCTTGTACCTGCACAACACATCATATGAAAAGTGTTGGATACATGAACTAATATGTGCCTCCTTCCAGTCAACCTATTGGATCCATCAAGGGCAAGAACATAACATCCACACCAAAACATGACTGTAACCATCCATCCAAAGAGTTCTTTCATATAATATACACAACAAACACCACTGCTGTGTGTGATCCCTCACTGCATTGGCTCATGCCCAAATTGTAAGGATTTAGGATTAGTAATGATAGATTGTGAGATGCAGTCCCAAATTAATGGCTCCTAATTCAATTCCTCCCTTCCTCCTCTTGCTGCATTTGAGCTTGTTATCCAACATGTTCACCCCGTGTCCTCCTCTCCCTCCCATTGATGTCTTCCCCATGACCATTCTGCCTCTAAGTGTCCCCCCCACTGTCCCTCTAACTTGCTGTTGGTGTGTCTTCCCCTTTCCATGATGTTGTTCTTGTTCTATTCTACCTGTTCTGTTCTGGTCTGTTCTAACTCTTCCACAAGCCTCAACCTTTTATACAAACAAGACCGAAAGTCTATAACAGCGGCGGAGCTGTAGTACTCTACTCGCTGCAACGTACAGCTGTCCGTGTGTAAAAACACATGACAGGTTTGACCGATTTGATGCCAGGTTCGACCTGTACAGCATATAAATTAAAATGTCGGTTGGTAGTCAGCTGTCGTACGCCATCATAATGACATCATAGACGTAATGACGTAGTGTGACACAAAACTTCCACTACTTTAATATATAGATGATGATATATTTTAACCTCCAGTAACTTTGCAGTCACTACGAAGGGATTAGTGTTACGATTACATTTACTTTAATATTAACGTTACGTTATCATTATTACGAAAATGATATTACTATAAAAAAAACCGAGGCCAATTCCTTACATCCGCGTTATTAGTACCGTACACCGCTTATTATTGATTCATGAACCATACACCGCTTCAATCTAGAAACTTTGCAATAACGACAAAGGGATTGCAGTGTTACGGTTGTATTTACTGTAATATTAGTATAAACACTATTATTATTATTATTACGAAAACAACAACTGTATTAAGAAACCTGGGCTTACTTTGTCTGAAGCGGCCTGAAGGTGAGGCATGAAGCCTTAGGCCTATACGTACTGTGTTGTTGGAAGATCCGTAACGTCTATGCTTTCAATATTTCATGATCATTTTAGCAATCGGTTTGTTTGTGTTTCACACTAAATGAAGAACGTAAAGGTAGAGCATGGCGATTGTGATATATGACAGGTTCGACGATATGTTCGGCCTGAACGACATTGGAATAAATATGGCAGAATGTGGAGCCCGCTGTTGTACGCCTGTATGCCGTAATGACATCAGACATAATCACATCACCCTGCCATGTGACGAGATCCTCAGCTCTGATTGGTATACGTTTGAGGGGACATACATACATACAAACATAAATACGGACAGACGGACAAACACTGTTCTAGACTGCTTTGCCCTATGGGCTGAACCGTAAAAATAATAATAAATATGGAAAAAATTGCTTCAAGATAATCTCTTCTATAGATTTAGTTGTGGTTATTTTTTAAAAGGTCTTTTTCTATTTTGTAAAAACTATCTTTATCTACCACTTACACTCATTTGAAACAAAAAAGAGCATGTCCAACATAATGGCAAAAAAGTAAATAATTTGTGAACAACACCCTTCATGAGATATTCCTGAACATGAAGCTCACACATTATTTTCTTGACAACATTAAAATGGATGCAAGTCTGAAGATCGCAGGTCGAAAGAGTATTGGTTAGATTGTACAGCATATTTACTTGGTTCAGCCTTAGTTCTTGTAATAAACTTAGTAGTAGTTGTTGTTGTTGTACACCGCTCCTTTCCTATGCCATCGTCAGACACTGCATAACGTCATTGCTGGGCACTGAAGGGGGCCTTCTTGTTTGTTTTCTTGTTTTTCCGGGTGATATCTCAGCCATCATTTGAGCTAGGAAGCTGAACTTTCGGCACAATATTGAGCAAGTGCTTTGGCAAAAACGGTATTTTTGTTTTTTATGAAATGATTAATTGATCAATTACTTAATTATTATCAATTAATTAAGTACTTATTTATTTCCTTTCTCTTCTGGGCAATATCTTAGGCACCTTTTCAGCTAGGAGGCTGATATTTGGACATGGCAATGACCAAGTGATTTGGCTGTAAAGTATATTTTTGATTTATTGATGAATCAATTTATCGATAAATTATTTAATTATTCGATTTATCACTTAATTAATTAGTTTTTTTTAAGTTACAGATTCGGATGAAAGGGTGGTGGTTTAGGTAAATATTATATTAGACAATTGATTAATTATTTAATTATTTTATGATCATTATTTATTTATATTTCATTATTAATCAGTTTATTTATTTTCTTTCTCATCTGGGAAATATCTTCGGCACATTTTGAGCTAGGAAGCTAATATTTGGACACGACAGTGACCAAGTGATGTGGCTCCAAAGGATATTTTTGATTTATTGATTTATCAATTAATCATTTATTGATTAATCAATTAAATATTATTTTTTTCGATTTAATGAATGAATGAATGAATGAATGATCGTTTTAAGGCCATTTTCCGCCGCAAGAGCGGGGGTTAGCCTTGTGGGCCCCATGACAATCATGGTTCCCTGTTTGAGGCAATGTTTTTATGGCCGGATGCCCTTCCTGACACCAACCCTTGGTCACGCTCTTACGATGCGCAGGGATACGGTGTACCTATTCTAAATTGGGGTACACACCGGGATCATTCATCCCAGCAAGCTGGTACTCAATTTGCCGACCTCAGAAGGATGACAGGCTGAGTCAACCCCCCTGGCGTTAATTTAGCGATCGACCGGGATTCGAACTCAGGATCCTAGGATCCCAAGCTGGCACCCTAACCGCTAAGCCAACACCATGGCTTATTTAATTCATTTTCAAAAAGTTACAGCTTCGGATGAAGCACTGGTGGTTCAGGTATGCTATTAGCCAATTGATTAAGAAAATATTTTATGATCATTATTTATTGATTTTAATAATGCAATTAATCAATAAATGATTGTGCACCTCTCCCTCCCAATACAGTCTCTGAGATTCACGGCAGCATTGCCGGGCGCCTGAGGCGCCCCGGAAATTTTTGCGCAGGAGGGTATTTAATTATTTGGCATGAGGGGCGGTGTACTTTGAATGTATCTGTACTTGTTGTACACCGCTCCTTTCATCTGCCATCTCCAGGCGCTGCATAATGTCATTGCCGGGCACTGAAGGGGGCCCGACAATGACGCATGCTGAAAGGGAGTACTCAGTTTTCACTCTGGTTGTTTGTTTCCTTGTTTGTTTTCTTGTTTTCTTTCTTATTTGTTTGTTTGTTTGTCCGGGTGATATCTCAGCCATCCTTTGAGCCAGCCAGCTGAAATTTCGGCACAATAGTGAGCTAGTGCGTTGGTACAAAAGATATTTTTTGTTTTTTGATTAATTTATTTATTGATTAGTTATTTAAGTATTATCGATTAATTAAGTACTTATTCATTTCCTTTCTCATCTGGGCAATATCTCAGGCACCTTTTGAGCAAGGAAGCTGATATGTGGACATGACAATGACCAAGTGATTTGGCTGTAAAGGCTAATTTTGATTTCATGATTAATCAATTAAACGATTAATTATTTAATTGTTCGATTAATGACTTCATTAATTAATTATTTATCAAGTTACAGATTCGGATGAACCGGTGGTGGTTTAGTGACCACGATAGTGACCAAGTGATGTGGCTATAAAGGATATTTTTGATTTATTGATCAATCAATTAATCGATTCATTGTTTATTGATTAAGCAATTGTTTTTTTTTTTTAATTAATGACTTATTTAATTAATTATCGAAAAGTTACAGCTTCGGATGAAACACTGGTGGTTTTGTTATGCTATTATCCAATTGATTAAGAAATTATTTTGCAATTATTGTTTATTGATTTTAATTATGCAATTAATCAATCAATAATTGTACACCTCTCCCCCCGAATACCATGTCTATGTGCTACAAGGCGGTATCGGCGGCCGAAGGTGCCCCGGCAATGCTGCGATGGAGGATGTTATTTATTTTTTTGGCATGGGTGCAGTGTACTTTCAATGTTTCTGTACTTCTTCTTGTTGTTGTTGTTGTTGTTGTTGTTGTTGTTATCTAGCCCCGGACAGTTCTCTTGAACAAGCCCGCGGCACGAAGACAGGCGATTGATCTCCCAGGAGCGACCCAGAGATCCCCCACATTGAGGATGGAGTACCCTGCCTTCACAAAGTCAGGACCATGATAGAGTTAGAGTGGGGAGAGGGAGAGAGAAAGAGAGGTAGAGAGACAAGAGGGAAAGGGCCGGTCCATGAAGACTGTTCGGCACCCAGACTGTGACCGCGCTGCGCTGATAAATCTGGGGCAGCAGGGAAGAACGGGGAAGATTTGGCCCCCGACTTGCATTGTCGGGTACAACCACCACGAAGAGGCATCGCAAATTGTTGTTCATAAGCTTAGTTCAAGTTGAAGATGCCAGGTCTGGTCCATAAATCATGATGCCTTACTGAAATTGAGATGCATATTTCAAGACCTTTGGAGGACTCCGTTCCACCTTCTGAAACCCGCATATGGAGGTAACAACCAACGATATACACCTTTTTGTGATAAAATAAGAATTTTCACACATAATCACATAATCTTGATCACATAATCCTTGATCACATAATCCTTTGAAGTTTACTTTCTTAAACATGCTGGAAATATTCAGTTGGTTGCTCCCTGGCGACCCCGCCAACACCTGTTTGTTTTTTTCTCATCAGTTTGATGACTTTTCCCACGTCCAGAATGTCTCCAGCGATGAAATGGCAGTCTTTTAGCAACTATTGGTCACCTATAAACATGCACATCATACCCAACCTCATTTGATAACTGCCTACGGTTCAAAATCCTACAGTTTGTACTGAAGCCCACTAAAAATTTGATTAGAAGATTTTTTTTGCACATTGTAAATTCACCCTGTATTCAAATCTTTGTCGAGGTATCACCACCCAACATCATAATGGGCCGAGATATTTATTACACATGAATTACCTAATGGGGGGACTTTTATATAGCCAGCAAGGAATTCCAAAGCAGTAAGATTGAGCCTTCAGCCAGGTTCAACAAACGTGTCATGTTTTCTCAAGATGTTGCCCCTGCTATTATTTCATCCCATTCCTTTCCCCTCCCACTGTCATCTCCAGGCTGGTCATTTCTTATGGCAGGTGGATTCAAGTATGTCGTCATTCTTTGACGGCTCAATGTTCCTATCATCCCTACCAACAAAACACTTGCTAATACACTACCAACAAAGCCGATAGATGACAATTAACTTCAGAAATATCAACTCAGCTATGAGCATTACCATTATTTTGAGCATCAGAATAAATGTCTTTTGACAATTTCCAATAGTTACCTGCGAGCAGGAGGTGAAGTACTCAAGAGATTATGAGTAAGAGATAAATTCACACTACCTGCCAACAAAGTCAGCGAAAGGTCTGCGCACTGGAAATCCAGCCCGCCGGATTCGCACAGTTTCCAGCATTCCAGAATAACGCAGTTGGTTCAGCACCACCGATGGCTCAAAGCATGATGGAATCTGGCCACGTGTAAGAAAAACAGTGAAAAAGATCCCTCACATGCAAAATATTGCAGGCACCTTCTACTTGACTCGTCTTTGACAAAAGAGACGGACAAACGAAAAATGGCCTTTCTACTGTAGTAAAAGCATGACCATGAAGTAAAGATTGAGGTGATTTAAAAGGTTATTATACCCTATTGAAATTACAGTGTTATTATACCCCATTGAACACATTACTGCGTTAATATACCCCATTGAACTCACTACTTTGTTATTATACCCTATTGAACTTATGACTTTGTTATTATACCCTATTGAACTTATGACTTTTTTATTATACCCTATTGAACTCATTACTGTGTTATTATACCCTATTGAACCTCATTACTTTGTTATTATACCCTATTGAACTCATTACTTTGTTATTATACCCTATTGAACTCATTACTTTGTTATTATACCCGATTGAACACATTACTGTATTATTATACCCTATTGAACACATTACTGTATTATTATACCCAATTGAACACATAACTGCATCATTATACCCTATTGAACTCATTACTTTATTATATGCTATTGAACACATTACTGCGTTATTATACCACATTTTTTTTTTTTTTTTTTTTTTTCCTATACTGAATCGAGGCTCGTGAAAGAGCTGACAACCGCGAGGGAAAGACAGCACAGGGGGACCACGAGGGAAAGACAGTACAGGGGGACCACGAGGGAAAGACAGCACAGGGGGACCACGAGGGAAAGACAGCACATGGGGATTGGACATTGGACACATTACTGTGTTATTATACCCTATTAAACTCATTACTGCATTTTTATACCGTATTGAACACATTACTGTGTTATTATACCCAATTGAACACATGACTGCGTTATTATACCCTACTGAACACATTCTTGTATTATTATACCCCATTGAACACATTAGTGTTAGTATACCCTATTAAACTCATTACTGCATTTTTATACCGTATTGAACACATTACTGTGTTATTATACCGTATTGAACACATTACTGCGTTATTATACCCTATTAAACTCATTACTGCATTTTTATACCGTATTGAACACATTACTACGTTATTATACCCTATTGAACTCATTACTGCATCATCATACCCAAAACACACACGAAACACACACATTGAACACATTACTGTTATGAAACCCTATTAAACTCATTACTGAATTATTACACCCTAAACACACACACATATATATATATATATATATATATATATATATATATATATATATATATATATATATATATATATATATATATATATATATATATATAGATATATATATATATAGATATATATATATATATATATATATATATATATATATATATATATATATATATAGATAGATATATATAGATATATATATATATATATATATATATATATATATATATATATATATATATACGTATATATATATATATATATATATATATATATATATATATATATATATATATATAAACACACACACACACACACACTAACACACACACAAAAACACACACACACATATATAAAAACACACACATATAAAAACACACACACACACACACACACACACACACACACACACACACACACACACACACACACACACACACACACACGGTTTTTATAGTATAGATGCGGATTCGTTTCTAAACCCCATTTCGTCCGGATGGCGTTTGGCCATTGGCCAACACTCCTGTGTTCATTTATGTCATTACGCCACACGATTATCATTATATAAATTCTTCCCACAGTAGTTTATTCTATGTGAGAGGGTGACAATAGCATAATACTCTTCATGGCAATGTAATTATATTTCGAACGATACGCCCATACAACAACACAACACAACATGCATTTTAAGGCCATTTTCCCTGCGAGAGCAGGGGTTAGCCTTGCGGTCCCCATGACAATCTTCTCCATTTTGCCCTATTTTCTGCATCTCTCCTTGTTCACCCCGTTGCCCGCATTTCTTCTTCCACCATCTTTAGCCAAGTCTTTCTCGGTCTTCCCCATCCTCTACTTCCTTCTACATTCATTTCCATCACTCTTCTCAACCAGTCACTTTCATCCTTCCTCAACACATGACCAAACCATCTCAACCTGTTCCTCTTCACAGCATCAATCACAGGCTCTATTCCCATCATTTTTCGCAATTCATCATTTGTCTTCCTCTCTCTCAACGATACTCCGCACATCCATCGAACCATTCGCATTTCCACCCTTTCCAACCTTCGTTGCTGCTCTACGTTCATTACCCATGTCTCGCTCCCATAAATCATAACACTTCTCACACATGCAGCATACACCTTTCCCTTCAGCTTCAACGACACTCTCCTCCTCATCAGCACGCCACTCAGTTCCAGAAACTTCTTCCATGCACATTTCACTCTAGCAACCGTTGCCGAGTCTGATCCACCTTCTCCATTCAGCATGTCTCCGAGGTAGCAAAATGTTTTCACACCTTCCAGCTTCACGCCGTCTCCAAGATCCAACTCAACATTTCCTCCATGCGCAGCTCCCTCTGTGCACACCTTACATTTGAATGTAGCTGCCACACTGGTTAATGACCCTCTCAGACCACTACATTTTTGATGAACCCACTCAGCGCACATTGTACATTGAATGGAGTTCACTCCGACACCCTTCCTGCACACAGCACAGGGCCACTTCCCAGTTCTTTCCATCTCACCACATGCTTTACCACTTGCCATCACCTTCGTCTTTCCGATATTCACCTTCAGACCTTTTGTCTCCATACATTCCTTCCACTTGTTCATCTTTTCCTTCAGTCCATCCATACTTTCCGCAATCAACACCAGATCATCTGCATACAACAACTCGCATGGTAAACCCTCCTTTACGTTCTGAGCCAGCACCATCACAGCTACAAATAGTAGTGGACTTAGTACCGACCCCTGAGGCACTCCCACCTTCACCTCAAACTCACCACTGTTCCCGTCCTTCGTTCGTCCTTACAGCTGTGCGCGCTCTGTTGTACATTGCCATCACTAATCTGATCAACCATTCCTCCACTCCTAACTTCCTCATTGCCCATGTCAATACTTTGCGTGGAACCCTATCGAATGCTTTCTCCAGATCAACAAACCCAAGAAACAACTTCTTCCTCTTCTCCATGTACTTCTCCTGCAACTGCCTCACAATAAAAAGCACGTCTCTCGTTCCTCTTCCTGGCATAAATCCAAACTGCATTTCGTCGATATTCACTTTCTTCCTTATCCTCCTCTCCAACACCCTTTCCAATACCTTCATTCCATGCTCCAATAACTTTATCACTCGGTACGAGCCACACTCTAGAGGGTCACCTTTCCCCTTGTATAGAGGGACGAGGGTACTCAGTTCCCAATCCACTGGAATGCGGCCTTCTTTCACCGCCAGATTACAGATCTCTGTCATTCTCTTCACACCCCAACTTCCTACTGCCTTCAACATATCTCCCACAACTCCCGTCGGCCCTCCCGCTTTTCTACTCTTCATTGCTTTTATCGCTTCCTCAACTTCCTTCTCAGTTATCTTCTCTGCCGGTCCTAAAACTGGGTTACTCTCTATGTTTCCATCCCATTCATCGATAATGAAATTCATCCATAGATTCATGGATTCATCCATAATGAAACAAAAAAGTGAAACAATAATTACGGCCCTCTATTAGGTCCAGGCCACGGGGTGGTACACCCATCAACCCCTGCCCCCCTCTCTCGACGGCCCTGATTATACCCTATTGAACACATTACTGTGTTATTATACCCTATTAAACTCATGACTGCATTATTATACCCTATTAAACTCATTACTGTGTTATTATACCCTATTGAACACATTAGCTGCGTTATTATACCCTATTTATTTTTTATTTTTTGGGATATACAAGATCTAGGCTCGTGAAAGATCTAACATTCATCACGCAAAAAGTCAAACCGACACATAAAACACAAAATAAGAGGAGCGGTAGACAAGGTGGGGAGAGAGGGGAAAGGACACAAACACAACATTTGAGAGCAGGGACATCGAGAGAACTGTGGGAGGGAGAGGGCTTGGGGGGAGGTGGGGGGGGTATAAAACATATGGACAGTCCAAGGACTTCCAGGAAAGAAGTTGGTATTTCAAAAAAGTGGATTTGGGGTGAAATTAGCGGGGGTATAAAAGATCAAGGTTTTGGATGGGGGAAGATAAGAGATGGTGGTGAACAGCTGTTTTAAAGACATGGAAGGGAGGAGTGGGATTGAAGAGAGTGGGGGAGTTTGTTCCAGAGGCGGACGAAAAGGGGAATGAAAGAGTGAAGGTGAGCAGAGAGCCTAGATTTTGGCAGTTTAACCATAAGAGGGTTGCTGGCAGATCTTGTGCAACCTGTAGGAATATATGGGGGACAGAGCACAGAGAGAAGTCGGTAGAAGATAGAAAGACCACCAACCTGCCGGCGGTGAGTGACTGAAAGGCCCTCGGAGTTAGCTTCATCGCAGGAGATTCCAATGATTCTGAAAGCTTTGGTTTCAACAGCGTGAAGCTGAGCTAGATGCGAGGCAGGAGCACCGGCCCAGAGGGGGGAACAGTATTCCATTGAGCTGCGGATGAAAGCCTTGTATGTGGTGAGGAGCTCAGGTGTGCCAAGGAAGGACTTCACACGACGGCGGATGCCCAGTCGGCGACTGGCTTTGGCGGCCAGCTTGGAAATGTGGTTTTCCCAAGAAAGATCATGGGAGATAGTGAGACCCAAAAGCTTGAGCGACAGAACTTCTTGAAGAGGATTGTTGAGAAAGTAGATGGGAGGGTTTTCCAGTCGGTCTTTTCGGAGAGACATCGTAAGAGTGTGAGATTTGTCAGGATTGAAAGACATGTTGCACTTGTTTGACCAGTCTGTGATTTTGTCAAGGTCTGCAGAGAGTGAGGAGGCTGCAGACTGCCGATCTGAGGGATGAGGAATGGAGCGGCAGAGATGGAGTCATTAGCAAAGAGATAGAGAGGAATTTCCAGAGAGTCGGAGAAATCATTGATGAAGACCAGAAATAGCACAGGGCCCAGAACACTACCTTGGGGAACTCCAGCCAGAATAGGAAGGGGAGATGAGAGAAATCCATTCAGGGCCACACGTTGACCACAACCAGAGAGGAACTTGACACAGCAGAAGCAACATGTCCAGAGTAGAATGACCTGGTCTGAATCCAAATTGATGATCGGAGATCAAGCCATTGGAGAAGAGGAAGGATTTGATATCCAAAGCAATGATGGATTCCATAACTTTGCTTATAATTGGGAGCAGGCTGATTGGTCTGTAGTTGCAAGGATCTGTTTTTGCACCTTTGTTGTGTAAAGTGGGAATGTTTGCTGATTTGCAAGACGCTGGCAGGTGACCTTTTTTTTTTTTTTTTTTTTTTTTTAATACAAGATCGAGGCTCGTGAAAGAGCGAACATTAATCACACAGAAAGACAAACCGACACATAAAACATATAACATCAGGAGCGGTAGACAAGATGGGGAGAGAGGGGGAAGGACACGAACACAACATTTAAGAGCAGGGACCGAGAGACATGGAGACATCGAGAGATCTGTGAGAGGGAGAGGGCTTTGGGGGCGGGCATGGGAAGGGGGGGGGGGGGGGTGGGAGAGGTATAAAACATCTGGACACTGCCAGGACTTCCAGTAAAGAAGTTGGAATTTCAAACAAGGTGGATCTGGGGTGAATTAGCGGGGGTAGAAAAGATCAAGGTTTTGGATGGGGGAAGATAAGAGATGGTGGTGAACAGCTGTTTTAAAGACCTGGAGGGACGAGTGGGATTGAAGGGAGTGAGGGAGTTTGTTCCAGAGGCGGGAGAAAAGAGGACTGAAAGAGTGAAGGTGAGCAGACAGCCGAGATTTCGGCAGTTTAACCATCAGAGGGTTGCTGGCAGATCTTGTGCGACCTGCAGGAATATTTGGGGGACAGAGCACAGAGAGAGCTGGGGGAGCAAGGCCGGAGAGGAGTCGGTAGAAGACAGAAAGACCACCTACCTGCCTGCGGTGAGTGAGTGAAAGGCCCTCAGAGATAGCTTCATCGCGGGAGATTCCAATAATTCTGAAAGCTTTGGTTTCAAGAGCGTGAAGCCGAGCTAGGTGTGAGGCAGGAGCACCGGCCCATAGGGGAGAACAGTATTCCATTGAGCTGCGGATGAAAGCCTTGTATGTGGTGAGGAGCTCAGGTGTGCCGAGGAAGGACTTCGCACGACGGAGGATGCCCAGTCGGCGACTGGCTTTGGAGGCCAGCTTGGAAATGTGGTTTTCCCAAGAAAGATCATGGCAGATAGTAAGACCCAAAAGCTTGAGCGACAGAACTTCTCGGAAAGGATTGTTGAGAAAGTAGATGGGAGGGTTGTCCAGTCGATCTTTTCGGAGAGACATAGTAAGAGTGTGAGATTTGTCAGGATTGAAAGACATGTTCCACTTGTTTGACCAGTCTGTGATTTTGTCCAAGTCTTCAGAGAGTGAGGAGGCTGCAGACTGCCGATCTGAGGGAAGAGGAATGGAGCGGCAGCGAGTGGAGTCATCAGCAAAGAGATAGAGAGGATTTTCCAGAGAGTCATTGATAAAGTCATTGATCATTGATAAAGACCAGAAAAAGCACAGGGCCCAGAACACTGCCTTGGGGAACTCCAGCCTGAACAGGAAGGGGAGATGAGAGAAATCCATTCAGGGCCACACGTTGACTACGACCAGAGAGGAAGTCCGCAAGCCATGCATGGAGATTTCCATGGATACCATAGGAGGAGAGTTTGGTGAGCAGAGCTGGGAGCCAGACCGTATCGAAGGCACGTGATATGTCAAGGGAGACAGCTCTGATTTCCTGTTTGGCATTGAGGACCTCCATCCATTGTTGAGACAGCAGAAGCAGCATGTCCAGAGTAGAGTGACCTGGTCTGAAACCAGATTGATGATCAGAGATCAAGCCATTGGAGAAGAGGAAAGATTTCATATCTGAAGCAATGATGGATTCCATGACTTTGCTGATAATTGGGAGCAGGCTGATTGGTCTGTAGTTGCAAGGATCTGTTTTTGCACCTTTTTGTGTAAAGCGGTAATGTTTGCTGATTTCCAGGATGCTGGCAGATGACCTTGAGCAAAAGATAGGGTGAAAAGAACAGAGAGAGGGTGAGATAGAGCGGCAGAGCAGGATTTTAGGACCCGTGGGCTGATGCTGTCTGGTCCAGTTGCAGAATCAGAGTCGAGGTTAGACAAAAACTCCTCCACCTTGTCAGGAGAGAAGGACACAGAGTCCAGGAGCAGTTGGGTTCGACTGGGAAAGGTGGGAACAGAGAGAGATGGGTTTGGGACACAAGATTTTGAGGCAAACACAGAGTTGAGGCATTCGGCTTTGTCACGTGCGATGTCAACTGTGTGGCCATTTGAGGTAAGGGAGGGGATGGAGGGGGAACAAAAACCAGAAACGGATTTGACCAGACGCCACCAGGATTTGGAGGAAGGAGACAGGTTTGAGAGTTCATTCTTGAGTGTGGAGAGATAGTGCTTCCTGGCACTCCTGAGGGTAGACACACACTTGTTCCGAGCTTGGTGGAAGGAACTGAGATTGCCTTCAGTTGGATTAGCCTTCTGTTACGAATTCCGGGTTTAAGGGGGTTACAATTCAGGTCATTTCTTATTAATGTATATTCTATTAAAGGTTGTTGTGATTAAAGGGTCAGGAGCCCTTCTGGGAAAAACGAGACCGGAAACGGGATCGTGAAGAAGAGGAGGAGGAGAAGAAAGGGCGGCCATCTTAAGCTTCGAGAGCTCCGACACGAGCGGAGGCGATCGTTACCTACTTTGGAACGGAGTTGGAAAAGCCCGTCTGGCGAGAGGAGTTACCTGCGCGGGGTGATTGATTGCCGGTTACGTGTCAAGGTGCTGTGTGGTCCTGGAAGGAACCAAGCGCCCGGCGCTGTTCGCCTCGATGCCTACGAGGGCGTGTACGGGTCGCACCTTGGGCCTGGCGCGCGAAAGAGATTGGAGGGAGACGGTTGAGAGTTGAGACTGCAGCTCGAGACCGAGCCGCCGAACGTGAAGGACAAGGGAACCGTGCCTCGGTGAACCAAAGTCCGCGCGTCAGGAGAGCGCCGGATTACTGCGGAACCTGCGAAGTCGGGTATCCTCGCTGAGGTTGTCGAGTATCCTCACTCCCAGCCCCGGATTGGAATCGGACATAGATTCCCCGATCGCTGGATCGACTCGACGTCACCTGGGAGGCGTGCAGAGACATTGGGGGAAAGGACCGTGAGTGTTGCCAACACTGTTGTGGGTTAAGGTGGCACCACCTATACTATAGATAAGGATTGTATGGAAGTGCTGTAAACGCATTGTGATTCCTGTGCGGGATTTGGGAATATATTGGGGATTGTTCGTAACCCTTGGTGTGGACTCGTTATTGATTGACTTATTTTCACCCAAGGACCATACATCTTTCTGCCGGGGCTCCCCTCGAGGTTGACCCCGTAACACTTCCAAGAGGCAAAGGCAAGTTGTTTCAGGGCAACTGCCTCACCACAAGATTCAGTGTACCATGGACGGGAGGAAGGTTAAGACAACTGAAGACGAGATGGGATAAATCTGTGCATGAGAGAGAGCAGTTTGCTTTGGAAGAATTCCCAGGAAGAATTGATGTCAGAGGCAGTGGAGATGGGAGACCAATCCAGACGATTGATGGCTGCTTGAAGACCGTCCCAGTCGGCCTGAGTGAAATGCCAGACTCGTCGACTGAAACTTCTGGCACTGAAATGCCAGACTGAAAGGCCCTCAGGTGGCAAAATGCCACATTGAGCAAAAGAGAGGGTGAAAAGAACACAGAGAGAGAGTGAGATAGAGCGGCAGAGCAGGATTTTAGGACCCGTGGGCTGATGCCGTCTGGTCCAGTTGCAGAATCAGAGTCGAGGTTTGACAAAAACTTATCCACCTTGTCAGGAGAGAAGGACACAGAGTCCAGGAGCAGTTGGGTTCGACTGGGTAAGGTGGGAACAGAGAGAGATGGGTTTGGGACACAAGATTTTGAGGCAAACACAGAGTTGAGGCATTCGGCTTTGTCACGTGCGGTGTCAACTGTGTAGCCATTTGAGGTAAGGGAGGGGATGGAGGGGGAACAAACACCAGAAACGGATTTGACCAGACGCCACCAGGATTTGGAGGAAGGAGACAGGTTTGAGAGTTCATTCTTGAGTGTGGAGAGATCGTGCTTCCTGGCACTCCTGAGGGTAGACACACACTTGTTCCGAGCTTGGTGGAAGGAACTGAGATTGCCTTCAGTTGAATTGGCCTTCCAAGAGGCAAAGGCAAGTTGTTTCAGGGCAACTGCCTCACCACAAGATTCAGTGTACCATGGACGGGAGGAAGGGTAAGACAACTGAAGACGAGATGGGATAAATCTGTGCATGAGAGAGAGCAGTTTGCTTTGGAAGAATTCCCAGGAAGAATTGATGTCAGAGGCAGTAGAGATGGGAGACCAGACCAGCTGATTGATGGCTGCTTGCAGACCGTGCCAGTCAGCCTGAGTGAAATGCCAGACTCGTCGGCGCTGAGGAGGCTCTCTGAGAATGGCCAGAGAGATGTCCACTTTAACAAGCACATGATCAGAAGAACCGATTGGAGCAGAAGAAGAGCAGCAGACATTTTCAGGGAAGTTTGTCATAACCAAGTCCAGAAGAGAAGATACTCCATTGATTGAGATCCGGGTGGGGAAATTGACAGATTGTGTCAGTCCCAATGAGTCACAGAAGTCCTTTGCTGAGGTGCCATGGCTGGTGAGAGAGGAACCCACACCAGGCCAGCTGGCACGATGACAGTTGAAGTCGCCACATACGAGGAAGAGAGAGTTGGGATGAGTGGATAGAAGTTGGTCCATGTTGTCAGACAGGGAGATGTAAATGGAGTCATCACTGTTTGTAGGATAGTGCAGAACACATATGAACAAAAGTTGGGAGCGGAGAGGAAGCCGTAGCCAGAGGTACTCCTGGGGGTGGGGTGGAGAGAGGGCAGTGCAAGGAGAGTGAGGAAGAGAGTTTTTGATAAAGATAGCAACCCCACCACCAGGACGAGGCTCAGGTCTATCATACCGGAGGAGGGAGTAACCAGGAAGAGATATTAAGGAATCAGAGACATATTGAAGGAGGAAAGTTTCTGTTAAGCAGATCACGTCTGGTTTGTCAGAAACAACCTGTATGGAGAGATCAATCAGGTTTGAGCAAAGCCCCGGATGTTTGAGGTCCATACCGTTAATGAGGAGAGAGGGGGAGCATCGGGTGCAGGACAGGGGAGGGGAGGGGTAGGGTCAGATGAAGGATGAGAGGGGGAGGTAGGGAGAGCAGTTGATAGTGTGTCAGAGATTACAGAAGAGTTACAAGAAAGGGAAGGATGAGGAGGACGAAAGGTTTCATGGTGATGTGATGAAGCACAGTGAGGAGGTTGTTTGAGGGGGGGCAGAGGAATGTCTCTGGTTGGGGGAGGTATGAGATAGAAGGGAGACGAAGTGGGGAGGAGGCAGCTTTGAGGAGGAGGGGGGAGCGGGAGAATTGGAGAGGGATGGTAGGGGGGAGGAGATTTGAAGGAGAGGGGCGAGGGACGAGTTTGGAAGGGGAGGAGCAAGGGGGGAGTTTAGAGGGGAGGGGCAAGGGGGGAGTTTAGAAAGTGGATGATTAATGAAAGATGAACATTTATTACAAATTGGGTTTATTGTGATTTTCAAGTTAGCGATACGTTTAAGAACGATGGAGGAGGGGTGGAATAAATGTGAATTTAGAACATGTAGTGAGGGAGAATTATAAGAGATTGAATTTTTTTTTGAAGTGGAATGAGTTGAAGAGAAAATTGAAAAGAGCCTTTTAAATAGGAAGAAAAACAGCGTGTTGTAATATACCACTGAATAAAACACTGCAGGGGAAAGTTTAAACATATTTAAACAGAACCGTGAAGAACAATCTTATATTCACAAAAATAGCAATGGGGAGAGGGCCTAGAGGGACAACCATGAGTCACGTGAAGAGGGCAAAAGGTGGAAGGAAAGTTTAAGCACTTTTAAATTGAACAGTGAAAACGATCTAGGGAATGGGGTGAAAATGGGGGTGAAATGGGGGAGAAACACGTGGTCAAAGAACGAACAAACGAAAAGAACAAAGAAGGAAATGTTTTTTTTTGTTGTTTGTTTTTTTTGAGTTAAGAATTTAAACAAGGAAGTATGGGGTGAAAAGACTGTGGAAAAACTGAGAGAACGAGAGTCGAAGGACCACAATCGACTGCTGAGAGAAAACAAAGCCTCAAGGTAGGAAGCTTAAAGAATTAGGCCACAAATAACGCAGCACAAAATACTCGACTATTTTATACAGGTATGATAGATTAACACCGAGAATCTTCAGAGGGACACACTATAGGTACACACACGTAAGATAAATACAGTTTCGAAAAAAATACATTGTGAACCATTACTTAACTTCGAGCGTGCGTGAAGATCGTGGACAGCTTCGAAAAACCGTGACTTCCCCCGCAAGATCTCGCGAGATCTCCGAACACATTACTGCATTATTATACCCTATTGAACACATTACTGCGTTATTATACCCTATTGAACACATTACTGCGTTATTATACCCTATTGAACACATTACTGCGTTATTATACCCTATTGAACACATTACTGCGTTATTATACCCCATTGAACACATTACTGCATTATTATACCCTATTGAACACATTACTGCGTTATTATACCCTATTGAACACATTACTGTGTTATTATGCCCCATTGAACACATTACTGCGTTATTATACCCTATTGAACACATTACTGCGTTATTATACCCTATTAAACGCAAACATTGAACTCATTATGCTCACTCATCATGTACGATGGGAAATCAAAATGTGTTTCTCTTTTTAAAGACTGGCATTGAACAGATACCATCTGATTTTCCTAAAACTGCAGACTAATTTGAGCTATGGCTTCAACTACAACAGATGACATCAGAGTACACCAATGATGCCTCACACAGGACGCCCCAAAACACAGAACAGCCCTCATTTTACACAAAATGCACATTGTAGTTATGGACTTCTGATGTTCATTTTGGCCATATGTTGTTCAAGGTACATATTCATCACAACAGTGGCAGTAAATCTATAATACAGGGACATCATTATAACAGGGACTGCAAACAAATAATGTGCTTCAGTTACATGATCATTTCATAACTGCAAGGCAACACATCATCACATTAACAGTGTGTAACAGATACTCTTAGCAGTCTTCAGCCTTCAAATGAAATAATTGCATCCAGTTTTTAGAAAACATCACAATTTTTCAAAGCATATATTACAATATATGTTGCAAAACAAAATTGCAAATGTATCGATTCCAACAAACTTCCATCCTTATGCATCTCTTGTCCCATGCTTTTCCAGATTCAACTTCTCTTTTTCTCGATTGACTCACCTCCTTTCCCTTCCTGTCACTTCCTGTCACTTCCTTATATTGTTTATATCATCTTGAATCACCTTGAAGTACCACATGCCGAGCTTCAGGATCCTTTTGGCATGAAGAAGACAGCGTATGTGTTTGGGTGAAGAAAGATATTCGCATCCTGTTATAAAGCCATACGTTTTTGTACTGATTTGGCAGTTGCTGCACTGTCTGGCAGTTTATTCAAAACTCATCCACCACTCTGCGACTGTAGAAGTATTTCCTAATATCCAGACGAGCATGTTGCTTCTTGAGTGAATGACCCCTTGTACCCGCATATTCTGCTCTTTTAAAGAATAATGCTTCGTACACAGTCTATCTGGTGGAAGATGTGGGAAGTTTGGAGTAGATCTTCGCATTGTCTTTTGTTTCCAATGTTGTCAGGTTCAATCTTTTCAGTCTGGCTTCATGTGGTAGTTCTCTGATAATTGGGATGAGCTTGTACTTTTTCAGTACTCTTTTATCCTTCTCTAGATGGGCAATCCAAACTTCCTTACAATAGTCAAGGGGTAGATGAATAAGGGACCAATACAGATGCACAAAAACGCTTTGGTCTGCCTGAAAAGTTACTCGATTATCATACCAAGGACTCTAATGGTTGTCTTGGTTGCTGAAGAACATTGAGAGGAAGTTTTAAAATATGTTAATTAATAATCCCAGGATATTTGCCTCTTCAGTCTCCTTGACCTGCGAATTGGACATTAAAGATCCCACGGTGTCTTCCGCGAAGAATAGGTAAGCTATCGCTGGCACCCGAGCCAAATTCCAAATTCCTGCTCGAACCTACACGGGGCACTGCATAAATGGCACAGCTGCATTCTCAGTGATGATGCAACCAGTAGTCACAGGATGCACAGGAAATAAATGAACGAATATAGATCAAGAAGCACAATGGCTCGAGCACCAATCTTTGTACTACAGAGTTCAGAACATCTGCCCACTTTGATTTGGCACAGTGAATGATTAATCTCTCTCTGACCTGATATCCATGACTTGATCCACTGTAGATATTTGCCATCTACTCAGTCTGTGCAATTTCGGCAATGAGATTTGTGAGCCTTGTGGAACTGTGTCAAAAGTTTTGGCCATGTCCATGTGCACCACATCAACTGGGATACCTTCACCGATTTGTTGAGTAAGATTTTCTACATGTTTCAAGAGATTTCTGGTGCACGATTTCCCTTTTGTAAAGCCATGCTGTGTCTTACAGATGAGCTTTTGTTTGTCAAGGTAATCTTTCATTTGATCTCGAATGGTGACTGAAATCAATCTGATCAGCCTGTAATTCTGTTTTTTGATCTTGCTTCCTTTTTCAAAGACGGCGTTGTCATGAGATAATCGCCAGTCCTCTGGTACAACACCATATTTCACCAATTTCTGGTATGTGCAGTGCCCTCAGAAAGTATTCACACCCCTTGACTTTCACATTTTGGTGTGTTACAGACTGAATTAAAAATGGATTAAATGAGTTTTTTTTGTCACCGATCTACACATAATTGTTTTACATAATTACATAATTACAAAGTTTTACATAATTGTTTTACATAATTGCAATGTCATTTAAAACTTAATCTTTTGGCCCATTGAAGATGACCCTTTAGTTGCGGGACTGTCTCTTCCCTTGGTATATACTCTTGTGAAAACGGTGTTTCAGGCCTCAGCTGATTGTTGACCACAAGGAATAGTTTCACTGCTGTTGTTCTTTAATGGGCCTATTTTCAAGTTTTTGCTTTGAACAGACATGAGAAGCAGCTTTTTGTGGTCTTCCTGTTCTCTACAATCTTTCTTTCAAAATGCCTTTTTGCAGCTCACACTTCATGCTTGAATGTAAAAAATTTTTTTTACAATTAAACACTGGAAGTCAGAAATCAATGGCCACTTATACCATGAAAATGATACAAAAGTAGTTGGGGCAGAATCGGACTCCAGGAGAGCATGAGCAGTCATTAACAGTTGCACGAGTACTCCCACAGGAGTAGTTTTGTGGTTGCCATTGGTTAATACGAGCTTATCCACCTGTTGATGGCATTTACTCCATTAAAAATTATACTACCTTTTTCAGGCTATCTGAATTGCCATGAATCGGTCCAACCAGTTCATGAGTGTTTTTTTTAGGAGACACCATATCCTTATTGAATGGTTTTAGCTCCATCGGTATTGTGGTCTGGACATAGTACAGTGCGGACCTCATCTTGAGCACCACCTCAAAAGGGTACTGGTTCAGTTTGCCATTTTGGTGGCTGCAAAATGTGGAGTGCCTGATGATGAAAGCCAGCCGTGGCCGCTGCTGCCGAAAAACGTTCCCACAACTCCAATTCCCACGTCACTGACATGATCCATATTATCCATTTCGCTCCAATGAAGCGAACAGTAAGAAGATACTTTCCATTATGTTTAGGATAAATTTACAATGCTTTTCCATCTCGCATACAGTCACGTGAAAAAGTAAGTACACCCCATGTAAAGTTTTGACTTTTTCAACATATTTCAACATACAGCTATTTGATCTTCATTTCAACAATATTGATAGATAAAGGTGATATAATATCACAAATATCATGAAACATTTACATTTTGTAGTCCATTGTATAATTAAAATAAACATAAATGCAAATTTCGCATGTGGAAAAAGTAAGTACACCCCTACATTTATCACTACTTCAAATACCTAAAATTAGAATCAGGTGCACCAGCTCAGGTGCAAATGATTAGAACATCGTTAGAGAGGATCTTGGAGGAACCTGTCTTATTTAAACCTCAGACATTTAGTTAGGTTTGCTCTTTGTTGTTGAAGTGTGCGGCGTCACCATGCCGAGATTAAAAGAGCTCTTTTCAGAAAGAAGGTTATTGATGCCTACGAGTCTGGGAGGGGATTTAAAAAGATCTCCAAACAATTTGAAATCAATCATTCGACTGTCTGGAAGATCATCTGCAAGTGGAGAAGATTCCAAACAACTACCAACTTGTTCAGGCCAGGCCGCCACAGCAAGTTCAGCCCGAGAGCAGACCGCAAGATGCTGAAAGAAGTCTCTAAGAACCCCAGAATGTCATCACGGGACCTACAGGTAGCTCTTGCCACTGTTGATGTCAAAGTGCACGAGTCTACCATTAGAAAGAGGCTGCACAAATTTGATCTACATGGGAGGTGTGCCAGGAGGAAACCTTTGCTGTCCAGAAAGAACATCAGGGCAAGACTAAAGTTTGCCAATGAACACCTAGGCAAAGACCAGGACTTCTGGAACAATGGGCTCTGGACCGATGAGTCAAAGGTAGAGCTATTTGGCCACAGTACCAGAAGACATGTTTGGCAAAAACCAAAGACAGCATTTGACCACAAGAACCTGATACCAACTGTAAAGCATGGTGGTGGAAATATTATGGTTTGGGGCAGCTTTGCTGCATCAGGGCCTGGGCAGCTCACAATCATAGAATCCACTATGAATTCTTCATTGTACCAGAGGGTGCTTGAGGATAATGTGAGGCCATCTGTCGGAAAGTTGAAGCTCAACCGAAGGTGGACCTTGCAACATGACAATGACCCTAAACATACCAGTAAATCCACCAAGGAATGGCTGAAAAGAAAGAAATGGAGGGTTCTGGAATGGCCAAGTCAAAGTCCGGATCTAAATCCCATCGAGATGTTGTAGGGGGATTTGAAACGAGCTGTGTATGCAAGAAACCCCTCAAACATCACGCAGCTGAAAGAATTCTGCATAGAGGAGTGGGCAAAAATTTCTCCCAGTTGATGTCAGAGACTGGTAGATGGTTATAAGAAACGCCTACTTGAGGTTGTTTCTGCCAAAGGGGGAAATACCACCTATTAGAGCCAAAGGTGGACTTACTTTTTCCACATGCGAAATTTGCATTTATGTTTATTTAAATTATACAATGGACTACAAAATGTAAATGTTTCATGATATTTGTGATATTATATCACCTTTATCTATCAATATTGTTGAAATGAAGATCAAATAGCTGAATGTTGAAATATGTTGAAAAAGTCAAAACTTTACATGGGGTGTACTTACTTTTTCATGTGAATGTATGTAAAATGTAGAGGACCCATGATATGACTATCATATGTATAAGATGGAAGTCTTGTAAGTAGATACAGTTCAGTAAATGCATTTATCAAGCAGCTTCTCCATTATATTTATGTAAAGAAGTACAGGAAGTTTGGTTTGGGGAAGAAAGATACAACTCCTTACCTTTTCTGAATTTGGTTTGATACAGCGAACAAAGAAGGGATTGGAGAGACTCAAAGTGGCCATAAGGGAATGCAGCGAGTCCTACAAAGAAGGACACGTTGTTATACAAAAATCAGAATAGCAAGTGGAATCATTTCCATAAAATGGTTGCAGTACAGAAAAGTAATCCCATGTGTTTCACTTCCTACAATGCACACAATATAAGCCTAAACCCTAAAATGAGTGAATATTTTGGAATGACGTGTGAAAATGAAATTTACCATTCACATTTTGATAACAAAAGCAGATCACAAGGTAACTCGATGACACTGAAATGCAATAAAACCTGCGATAAAGTGATTTGGATTGTTTATCTTTTCCTATTGCATCTACTTTTGGCATGTCTGATATCACTATTTCACTGCTGTACAATATGCACTATATAACCCTAAATTATGCATGATACAAAACAATTTTAGGAACAACAACAACACAACAACATGCATTTTAAGGCCATTTTCCCTGCTAGAGCGGGGGTTAGCCTTGCGGTCCCCATGACAATCTTCTCCATTTTGCCCTATTTTCTGCATCTCTCCTTGTTAATCCCCTTGCCCGCATTTCTTCTTCCACCATCTTTAGCCAAGTCTTTCTCGGTCTTCCCCGTCCTCTACTTCCTTCTACATCAATTTCCATCACTCTTCTCAACCAGTCACTTTCAGCCTTCCTCAACACATGACCAAACCATCTCAGCCTGTTCCTCTTCACAGCATCAATCACAGGCAATATTCCCATCATCTTTCGCAATTCATCATTTGTCTTCCTCTCTCTCAACGATACTCCGCACATCCATCGAACCATTCGCATTTCCACCCTTTCCAGCCTTCGTTGCTGCTCTACGTTCATTACCCATGTCTCGCTCCCATAAATCATAACACTTCTCACACATGCAGCATACACCTTTCCCTTCAGCTTCAGCGACACTCTCCTCCTCATCAGCACGCCACTCAGTTCCCGAAACTTCTTCCATGCACATCTCACTCGAGCAACCGTTGCCGAGTCTGATCCACCTTCTCCATTCAGCATGTCTCCGCTTCTCCATTCAGCAGCATGCATTCACCTTCTCCATAATTTTAGGAACACAGATTTGTTAAACAAATGCACACTGAGCAACCTCTTCTTTCACCTTGAATTGTGTGCTGACGGTGGCCTTTCGCTGCTGCTTTCCTCCCGATTTCATGCGCTCGTCTCCACTCCTGCTGCTCACATGCTCAAACAAGTCATAGATAAAGTCGATCCTGTGACAGCATGGGATGCATGCATTCAAATATTATACGTAAATTTCCAGTGTTGAAGTATATCATATATATACATATATATATATATATATATATATATATATATATATATATATATATATATATATATATATATATATATATATGTATATATATATATATATATATATATATATATATATATATATATATATATATATATATATATATTCTTCTACATGTTGTTGCAAAACAATAAAATTTGTCCTTTAATCTCAGAAGTTTGACAACTCTGCTCTCCTAATAGGATGCCATAAATTTATTATAAAAACATAAAACGTCATGGAAATTCAAAATATCTTCTTTCAGGACAGCATATCTTTATGCCAGAGGAAATTCACAATATCATTGGAGTTATGCCACCTTTTAAAAGAGACCACATATTATATATTGTACAGTGTAGATAATTAGAATTGTATTAAAATAATTACAAACAATATCAATATGAGATTTGCTTGTAATTTAATAATGAAAAACTGAAAAAACAAATTTCACTCCAAAGCAAACTGTTCGCCTCCAGATGCATATATTCCATCACACACTATATTCGTACAAGAAAGATAGAGGCCTTGCAAAATCAAAAATTGCGCAATGAGCTCCATACGTGCAGGATAAGAGATTTTGTCAAAAATAATGTACGAGAACACATGTAATCCACCGTGTTTGTCCATGCTGGTATATCCTGTTTAACATAAACCCTTAATCAATCATTTCTGAAAGTTTCATGAAGATCCTCGGAGTTGTTTTGACAATATTTATCAAATAGAATATCTTTCCAAACAAATTGTTCTTCCCATTGCTTATGTGAATAATTTTCTAAATTGAAATCCTTCATTTTTTTTTCGATACCAGATTGGGTGATATCTGCATTGGAAGTTAACAAAATCAAAATGGCATTTCCAAAGTTATGAATGAAAAGAAGATAAGGCCCCGTAAAAAAATTTATTATCTTATCACCCTCACGCATCACTTTTGGTAGAATTCCGATTTTTATTTTTATTTTTTCGATCGTCTTTTCAGTCTTTCTTTGCTCGAAAAGTGGACGATTCCTTCCGAATAACGAACGATTCCTTTCGCGCTCCGGAAGTTATCGGATCGATAGTTTTTACTTTATGCGCATGCGCAGTTACCACAATGTGGTAACTTCACCTTGACCGTCAACGCGCCAGCAAATACCGGGTGATATTTAGCTTTGGCAAAAAAAAAAAAAACCCCGCCCTTCCTCTCTCCAGCCTGGATAGGGTGACAAGATAATAATTTTTTTTATGGGGCCTAATAACACAGAGACTGGGAAAATGAGTAAAAGTAAAAACTAATACTTGTACAATTTCAGTTTTCCTTCATGTACATAAACATGAAACATAGGGGCAATACCCCTGGCGCTCACCTGGTAGATAAACAGTATACTACAATGACTAAAGGTATTTTAAACCAATTTCAATGGTTGCTATAAGACAGGGCAGCATGTAGAGTCATACTAACACAATCATAAGACTTGAAACAAACAAACAAATACCTATTTTGGGGGGCAACCCTCCCGTGGACCCCTAAATGGGCAGATTTGTTTTAATGCCGTGAACAAACTTTCGTCACAACACAACAAATATCATTTGTGCCAAGTTTGGTCACAATCCCTTTAGCGGTTTCGGAGAAGAATTTGCAAGTGTTTACTGACAGACTGACAGATGGACGGACTGATGACACGCCATCACATAAGCCCCCTGAACTTCGTTCCAGGTGAGCTAATAAATATTATAATTGATTATAATCAATTTTTGTATCATTAATTTCCAAATAAGCCTAAAAATAAAAATAGTTATTAAATTAATCATCATGTACGATGCTCTTTACGGAGCATTAATTACAATCCTGGATGAGATGCCACTCTGATGCAGGATGCTCAGCTGAGAGCGCAAGAATTTAAAAATTTGTTCAGTGTGGCGGCGGTAACTTGCTTACTCTTCGCAAAGGACACAGAGATTTATGTCCACCAATTAATGCTGGTAGGTGGGAGGCCCAGTTTAATGTCCATCCAAGGGATGGCACACACACTGATGCATCATCCCTCCTGTGAAACACCAGAATGGCAGTTTGTAGGTGGGCCAATATTTTAAGGCAGGCTTGGTAGCGAAGAGACGAGTGTGTGTACCCTAGGATCTCCTGCAGGCACTTAAAAAGTGGTAGTTGAATTAAGTGTTGTGGTCATATTTGTATTCACAGATTAATAATCATTTTAATACTCTAAAGTCATCTATTTAAAAAGTCCTTCAAGGGTTGCCATGAATCAACATAGCTAGTTGTATTCTTACTCGTACACGAAAATTGGATGTTGGCCATATTTATTTTGCAAGGAAAAGGCAGAAAACAAAAGATTGCTATATTTGCTCTCACAAGAAAAGGCAATGTTTCAGTCACAGATTTATCAGTGTAGCCTTACCCACTTTCTTTGAGAAGACCAAGCAGGTCATCCCGAAATGTGTCACGGTTCTTCTCAAGGAATCCCTCAACACTGTATTGAACCTATATATGCAGATGCACCACTTCAAATTAAAACATTAGGTACTTTTCCACATATGACAAGCACAGGCTCTGTAGTGCTGACAAATAAGTCTTCAGCATAATTATAACTTTTCAACCGAGTGAAAGTTCAAATAAAACATCCATCAGATTCAAAGCATAATTGTGCTGGACCAAAGACTGGCAAATTCGGTGTGTTGTGATGTGCACATCATTATCATATACCATGCTTTATACAGAGTGTCAGTTCTGTCAAAGCATTTTCTCACCAAAGGTTACAATCTTGGATGGGTTGTCACTCTGACGCAGGTTACTTGACTGAGTGTGCAGGAATTTGGAAGTTGGCCAGATGCTTTGGCCTTAAGATCTTAAGGCAGCCATTTTAACTGTTAAGCCCACACCAGGCTTAATGTTGAAATAATACAGCAAGACTTAAAAAGATTTCTAATCATTTCAGGAGATCAAGAATAAATAAATCAACAAAATGAGAAAGTCTTTCGCATACACCAAGGTGCCGTGTCATGCATATAATTAACTTTAGATTTCATCATTACAGATATCAAAAGACAACATGATTTGGGACAAAATTAACACCAATTGTGAAAATGAGAATCATGAGCAAAAGCAAAAGTTTTCTTCAAATAGTCTAAGCAGCTGGTTGTCTCTGGCAACCAATTCTACACGACCTTCCCAAAAAAGAACATGCATATGGATGGACATTACCTTTCCTGCATAGTGTTTAATGCCAAAATGATGATCAGTCACTTTGGGCTTGACGTAAAACTGGTTTGTCTGCAAAGAGAGAGGTCATTTAACTGGACATCAGAAGTGTACACTGAATAACAAATCATGCCTGAACAGGCATAAGGTGAGAAGATGCAAGCAGGGCAATGGTGCGTCATACGAGTACTTTTGAAAAATGAGGATGGGAAAATTCAATATTTGAAAAAAAAAAAAAAAATTAACAATCTGAAACATATCCTCAAAATGATTTAGTATCTTCATTGCACACAAACAAGGGTGTGGGGAGGGAGGGGGGAGGAAGAAGAATCAATGTAGCAGTAAGGGTTAGGCCTATAATGTTGCACTAATAACAATGAAAGGATGAAAACTCACTGCATGCTGCATATGCAGCTTCTCGAGGAGGGTCAAGTCTGTTCCTTTGGGAAAACGGCTCTCCTCATTTATTAGAGCCAGCATTCCCAATTTCTGTAAAACAGCAATAATGTAGAGGTACATCTCTACATAAGTACAGCAAAACTTCACCATCTGTGGGGGTTAGGTTCCTGTAAAACTCCGCAAATGGCAAAAATTTTTACTTTTCGCGAGATCTCGCGAGATCTTGGAGACGGTGGCAGGGGTTTTCGACGGTCCACACGGTCTCCACGTTTTTCAAAGTTAAGTCTGTTCACAATTGTATTTTGTCGAAACTGGATTTATCGTTCGGTGTGTGAACTTATAGTGTCCCCCTTGGAAGTTTCTCGGTGTTTATCTTTCATAAATTAATCGTTTGTTTGCCACGTCGCGAGCAAGGCCTTGCAGCCTCAGGCTTCCCCCATCGAAGGTTGTTCCTTCCTTCGCTGTTTTGCTAGCTTTTTTGATTTCCCCTTCTCCACCAAGCTTCACCAAACATCTACTATTTGTCTAACGTTGTAACCCCCACACCCCCCCCCCAAAACAAACAAAAAAACAAACAAAAAAAACTTTTATTTCCCTTTCCCCTCATGTGCTTTTGCCTCTGCCCACGTGGGCTGCCTCGCCCCGCCCCCATTTTCCCCTTGACTTCCACCTTTTGCCCTGTTCAAGTGACTCGTGGTCGTCGCTCTAGGCTTCCTCTCCCCATTGGTATTTTTGTGAATATAAGATTGTTCTTCACAGTTCTGTTTAAATATGTTTCAACTATCCCCTTCAGTGTTTTATTCAGTGGTTTATTACAACACGCTGTTTTTCTTCTTATTTAAAAGGCTCCTTTCAATTTCCTCTTCAACTCATTCCATTTCAAAAAAATATTCAATCTCTTATGATTCCAAATCACTCCATGCTCTAAATTCTCATTCATTCCATCCCTCCTCCATCGTTCTTAAACGAATCGCTAACTTGAAAATCACAACAAACCCAATTTGTTATATATCTTCATCTTTCATTAATCATCCACTTTCGAAACTCCCCCCTTGCCCATCCCCTTCAAATCTCCCCCCCAACCATCCCTCCCAAATTCTCCCTCCTCCCACCTCCTTCTCAAAGCTGCCTCCTCCCCACTTCCTCTCCCTCCTATGTCATACCTCCACCTCCCCCAACCTTCTACTTTCCTCTGCCCCCCCCTCAAACAAACTCTCACTGTGCCTCATTCCATCACCATCAAACCTTTCGTCCTCCTCATCCTTCCCTTTCTTGTAACTCTTCTGTAATCTCTGACACACTATCAACTGCTCCTCCTACATCCCCCTCTCACCCTTCATCTGACCCTACCGCTCCCCTGTCCTGCACCCGATGCTCCCCCTCTCTCCTCACTAACGGTATGGACCTCAAACATCCGGGGCCTTCGCTCAAACCTGATTGATCTCTCCATTCAGGTTGCTTCTGAAAATCCAGACTTGATCTGCTTAACAGAAACTTTCCTCCTTCAAGATGTCTCTGATTCCTTAATATCTCTTCCTGGTTACTCCCTCCTCCGGTACGATAGACCTGATCCTCGTCCTGGTGGTGGGGTGGCTATCTTTATCAAAAACTCTCTTCCTCACTCTCCCTGCACTGCCCTCTCTCCACCCCACCCACAGGAGTACCTCTGGCTACGGCTTCCTCTCCGCTCCCACCTTTTGTTGATATGTGTTCTGTACCGTCCTCCAAACAGTGATGACTCCATTTACATTTCTCTGTCGGACAACATGGACCAACTTCGATCAACTCATCCAAACTCTCTCTTCCTCATATGTGGCGACTGTAGTGAAATCGTATCCGTACTGAACCCGGGTGGGGATGCTCGCTGCTCGCTGTCATTGTTGTCCCCACTAGGGGCGTGACTATAAGACCCGTTGCTGTGTCAGTGCTCCGAGACTTCTCCCTTGTGACATGTTACATCGGTAGCCTCGTTAATGGTACGCCTTTATAGAATATCTAGCTTGCTTGCATTGACTGATATGAATGGCTTTATGAGATGTCGCATCGTATGCTTATTGTGTATTTCTACTTACAGGAATGATGTGATGATCTAAATGCAATTAAACCAAACCGTTGGACTAAAAGTTGTGCGGACCTGAATGGTTTTCCACAACACTTAATTGCATTTATGATCTGCTGACATGGCTGGCAACAAGACGTTGACGGTGTCCATTTTCAGCGCCGACCCACAAGCCACGGACGGAGGCTTGCAACTCAAGCACTGGCTCAAGCAACTGGAGCATCTCTTTAATGAGCCTGATACCGCTCCGACGCCTGCCGCGAAGCTGGCAATATTACACTCAAAAATCGACTACCGGGTCTACCACGCGGTCGCTCAATGCACGACGTATGATCTTACCGTCGCGGAGCTCAAGCGGCTTTATATAAAAGAAAAAAGCCCTGTGTATGCGCGTTATTTGCTGCAGACGCGACGGCAGCAACCCAACGAGCCTATGGATCATTACGCCCAGGAGCTCCGGCAGCTCATGCTGGACAGCGCCCAGCCACGGACTCCCGAGCAGGCTAAAGATGATCGACTTTTAGATGCCTTCATAGCAGGGGTCTCCTCTCAGGAACTACGTCTCAAACTCTTGGAGAAGACCGACCTGACCTTCGCTACGGCGGTTGAGCAAGCGACGGTGTATACTGAAGCGCGGATGCAATCGAACGCCTATGATCGCACGCGCCTTTTGGCGGGCACCTCACTACACGCCCGGCCGGAGAGGACCACTGACGAGGACGTGGATCCGCCTGCTGAACTCCGGGATGCTCCGGAGGATGACCCTACCCTGACAGCTGCCGTTACGACCAGCAGACCCAAGGCCTTGCGCGGGGCCGCATGTTTTTTTTGTGGAGGGCCTCGTCATGCCCGAGTCGTGTGTCCGGCACGTGACGCTATTTGCCATTTGTGCTCGCTAAAGGGACATTACGCGAAAGTGTGCAAGAAATCGGCACGCGGCTCGCGGCCCTTCGACTCGCGCAGCCGCGGTCGCGCAGGCGCGGCAACCTTGAACGGGCTTGTAGCAGAACCCACGAGCCCAGCGCCTTACCCGTCTTCGAAGGGGAGGGCCCCTCGCTGCGGCCCGCTGGGCGCTCAGACAACCTTGACTGGCGCCACCGGAAAGCCACCACCGTCTCATTCTCCATCGGGGACAAAGGCCGCGTCCTTGGCCAAACCTCGAGCCACGCAAGGGAAGAAACAGCTTTCGAATACTACGGAAGCCTTTTGTCAAAGCGACCAAACGAAAAAGGCGATTTCGAATACTACTACGGAAGCCTTTTGTCAAAGCGACCAAACGAAAAAGGCGATTTCGAATACTACGGAAGCCTTTTGTCAAAGCGACCAAACGAAAAAGGCGATTTCGGCTACAACGGAAGCCTTTATCTGCCAGGAGTGTCAAAAGGCGATGTCAAATACTACTGAGGCCTTTTCTCATCGGATTTTGAATCGCGAAACACCGGAATGCTGGGGAAAGCCCTCTGATGACGATAATGGATTCCCCATGGTCAACGCAGACTCCGGCCACGATCGCAAAACTGCTGCTGGTGTAGGATCCACCCGCGAGGCTGGT
Source organism: Myxine glutinosa (assembly GCF_964187855.1). NCBI lineage: Eukaryota > Metazoa > Chordata > Myxini > Myxiniformes > Myxinidae > Myxine > Myxine glutinosa. Next base: position 104,978,892 of record NC_136267.1, read on the forward strand.
CCGACCCATTCGGGGGGCTCAGTCCCGCTCCCAGCTGCCTCGTCTGGCCTGGCTCAAGCCCTTATTCCCCTTATGGTTGAGGGCCATTGTGTTCAGGCCTTGGTGGACACCGGATCTACGGATAGTTTTATCGACCAGCGACTTGTGCTCAGGCATGGATGGCGGATCGGGCGGTCTACACGACGGATCTTCATGGCATCCCAGGGACTCCGGCTTAGCACAAAAGGGGAATGCCGATTGAAACTAGTGCTAAAGGGACGGGTTTTCCCTGATGTACACCTTATGGTTTTACCCGCATTATGTGCTGATATTCTGCTAGGACACGATTTTCTTAAGCTGCATGGACGTCTGGTAATGGAGTTCGGTGGGCCTGACACTCTTGTTGTGGGGGCGGACGACGCGCTAACGGTGTGCGCCCTAGCGCAAATGGACGTCCGTCCGCTTTCGCTGTTCCCCAATCTAACCTCCGACTGTACCCCTGTCGCGGTAAAATCGAGACGCTACTCCCGCGCGGACATGCAATTCATTGCGGACGAAACGACTCAGCTCTTGAAAGACGGCATCATAGAACCTAGTAGGTCGCCGTGGCGTGCCCAGGTCTTAGTGGTGCGCAGTGAGGCCCATCGCAAACGCATGGTAATCGACTATTCCCAAACGATTAACCGCTTTACACAGCTGGATGCCTACCCCCTTCCGGGGATGGACGCGCTAGTGCAACAGGTGTCCCAGTATTCGGTCTATAGTACTCTCGATCTCCGTAGTGCGTACCACCAGATCCCTATCTCTAGGGCGGATCGTATCTATACCGCTTTCGAGTCGGGGCAGCGGTTGTACCAATTTACACGATTGCCCTTTGGGGTGACGAACGGGGTCGCTTGTTTCCAGAGGGCCATGGATGACCTCGTTGCGCGGGAGCACTTAACCGATGTTTTCGTCTACCTCGATAACCTTACGGTTTGTGGATATGACCAAGGGCACCATGACGCTAATCTGAAGCGCTTCCTTGAGGTCGCGCAACGGTATCACTTAACTATGAACGAGGATAAGTGCCGATACTCCCTACGCACCATAGATCTTCTGGGGTACACCGTGACCCATGGCTCTGTCTCTCCGGATAAGGAACGTCTGCGACCTTTGCTCGACATGGCCCCTCCCTGCGATCGGGCTTCCCTGAAACGCGCCCTTGGGCTGTTCGCCCATTACTCCAAATGGGTGCAAAATTTCTCCGCGAAACTTCGCCCCCTTGTGGCCTGCGACACCTTTCCCCTGAGTTCGGCCGCATTGACGGCCTTTGAAGGACTTAAGACCGACATCGCCCGAGCCGCCGTAGCAACCATTGACGAGAGCGGCTCGTTCGTCCTCGAAAGTGACGCCTCGGATCAGGCCATCGCGGCGACCCTCTCCCAAGGGGGACGTCCCGTGGCTTTCTTTTCACGGACTCTTACCTCCGCTGAGCGGCGGCACTCGTCCGTTGAAAAGGAAGCGTATGCGATCGTCGAGTCTATTCGGCGATGGCGCCCGTACCTACTCGGGCGGAGCTTCCAAATCATCACGGACCAGCAAAGCGTTGCGTTCATGTACGACACCTTACACGCCCAGCGCATTAAGAACGAGAAAATCACTCGCTGGCGTATCGAACTCGCCGACTTCTGTTACACCATCAAATATCGCCCAGGGAAGGATAACCAGGCCGCCGATGCCTTATCGCGCCCCACTACATGTGCTGGTATCACCTCGTTGGAGGGCCTACGGGTGCTGCATGCTACTGCGGGCCATCCCGGCGTAACGCGTTTCGCTCATTTCGTGCGGAGTGGGAATCTCCCTTACTCGATTGACGATATCCGCCGTATCTGTCGCGACTGCGCTATCTGCGCGGAAATCAAACCGCGTTTCTATAACCCCCCTATGGGGACTCTGGTGAAGGCTACACGCCCGTGGGAACGCTTGGCGATGGATTTCAAGGGCCCTTTGCCGGTGTCGAGCGGCTCTCGCTATCTGCTCACTATCGTTGATGAGTACTCACGATTCCCCTTTGCTTATATGTGCGCGGACATGACTGCTGCCACGGTGATGCGTTGCTTACAGAACTTGTTCTCAATGTTCGGTTACCCGGCCTATGTCCATACCGACTGGGGTGCAGTCTTCTTGTCTCAGGAGGTGCGCGGCTATCTGCTCCAAAACAACGTTGCGTCTAGTTACACCACGCCGTATAGACCCCAGGCTAATGGGCAGATCGAACGCTTCAACGGGATTATCTGGAGGGCCGTCATGCTCCATCTCCGGACCCACGGCCGGGGCCTCGATAAATGGGCTTGGTCGCTACCTGCGGCGTTGAACTCAATCCGGGCACTCCTGAGTACGGCAACTAACCAAACTCCCCACGAGCGTCTTTTCCACCACCCCAGGAGCTCGGGGTGTATACGGTCTTTGCCCAGTTGGCTCGCTGGGCCCGGGCCGGCCTACCTTAAACGGGCAGTTCGCGCGAGCAAGTACGACCCCCTTGTGGACAAAGTGCAGATTCTCCAGGCTAATCCTGAGCATGCTCGTGTGATGACGTCTGATGGTCGTGAGACTACTGTCTCCGTTCGTCATCTTGCCCCTTGCGGGGTCGACGACCTTAGTAGGGAATCGGACGAACCAGTCGAACCCGTCTATGAGACTATGACCTCTCCCGACGCTCCCATCGCCGACAGTCCACCGACCCTCCCCCCGTCGAGACTGCCCGGGTCCGACGACTTGGCGTTACCCCCTTCATCACCCGACCCTGTTGACGCCTCTGACACCGGGGATACAGGGTTACGAGACGCCGTACCCGGGGAATTTCGAACGCGTGCTGGCAGAGAAATTCGCCGCCCGGCCCGCTACGGTTGGGCCGACTAATACTCCGCGCCCATGCTGACGCTCACTCGCTTTTAGCCACGCGGCCGTATAATTCTGACGGGGGGTGAATGTAGTGAAATCGTATCCGTACTGAACCCGGGTGGGGATGCTCGCTGCTCGCTGTCATTGTTGTCCCCACTAGGGGCGTGACTATAAGACCCGTTGCTGTGTCAGTGCTCCGAGACTTCTCCCTTGTGACATGTTACATCGGTAGCCTCGTTAATGGTACGCCTTTATAGAATATCTAGCTTGCTTGCATTGACTGATATGAATGGCTTTATGAGATGTCGCATCGTATGCTTATTGTGTATTTCTACTTACAGGAATGATGTGATGATCTAAATGCAATTAAACCAAACCGTTGGACTAAAAGTTGTGCGGACCTGAATGGTTTTCCACAACAGCGACTTCAACTGTCATCATGCCAGCTGGCTGGGTGTGGGTTCATCTCTCACCAGCCATGGCACCTCAGCAAAGGACTTCTGCGACTCATTGGGACGGACACAATCTGTCAATTTCCCGACCCAGATCTCAGTCAATGGAGTATCTTCTCTTCTGGACTTGGTTATGACAAACTTCCCTGCAAATGCCTGCTGCTCTTCTTCTGCTCCAATCGGTTCTTCTGATCATGTGCTTGTTAAAGTGGACATCTCACTGGCCATTCTCAGAGAGCCTCCTCAGCGCCGACGAGTCTGGCATTTCACTCAGGCCGACTGGCACGGTCTGCAAGCAGCCATCAATCAACTGGACTGGTCTACCATCTCTAATGCCTCTGACATCAATTCTTCCTGGGAATTCTTCCAAAGCAAACTGCTCTCTCTCATGCACAGATTTATCCCATCTCGTCTTCAGTTGTCTTACCCTTCCTCCCGTCCATGGTACACTGAATCTTGTGGTGAGGCAGTTGCCCTGAAACAACTTGCCTTTGCGTCTTGGAAGGCAAATCCAACTGAAGGCAATCTCATTTCCTTCCACCAAGCTCGAAACAAGTGTGTTTCTACCCTCAGGAGTGCCAGGAAGCACTATCTCTCCTCACTCAAGATTGAACTCTCAAACCTGTCTCCTTCCTCCAAATCCTGGTGGTGTCTGGTCAAATCCGTTTCTGGTGTTTGTTCCCCCTCCATCCCCTCCCTTACCTCAAATGGCTACACAGTTGACACCGCACGTGACAAAGCCGAATGCCTCAACTCTGTGTTTGCCTCAAAATCATGTGTCCCAAACCCATCTCTCTCTGTTCCCACCTTTCCCAGTCGAACCCAACTGCTCCTGGACTCTGTGTCCTTCTCTCCTGACAAGGTGGAGAAGTTTTTATCAAACCTCGACTCTGATTCTGCAACTGGACCAGATGGCATCAGCCCTCGGGTCCTAAAATCCTGCTCTGCCGCTCTATCTCACCCTCTCTCTGTTCTTTTCACCCTCTCTTTTGCTCAAGGTCATCTGCCAGCATCTTGGAAATCAGCAAACATTACCGCTTTACACAAAAAAGGTGCAAAAACAGATCCTTGCAACTACAGACCAATCAGCCTGCTCCCAATTATCAGCAAAGTCATGGAATCCATCATTGCTTCAGATATCAAATCCTTCCTCTTCTCCAATGGCTTGATCTCTGATCATCAATTTGGATTCAGACCAGGTCATTTTACTCTGGACATGTTGCTTCTGCTGTCTCAACAATGGATGGAGGTCCTCAATGCCAAACAGGAAATCAGAGCTGTCTCACTTGACATATCACGTGCCTTCGATACGGTCTGGCACCCAGCTCTGCTCACCAAACTCACCTCCTATGGTATTCAGGGAAATCTCCACTCATGGCTTGCGGATTTCCTCTCTGGTCGTAGGCAACGTGTGGCCCTGAATGGATTTCTCTCATCTTCCCTTCCTGTTCTGGCTGGAGTTCCCCAAGGTAGTGTTCTGGGCCCTGTGCTATTTCTGGTCTTCATCAATGACCTCTCCGACTCTCTGGAAAATCCTCTCTATCTCTTTGCTGATGACTCCACTATCTGCCGCTCCATTCCTCATCCCTCAGATCGGCAGTCTGCAGCCACCTCACTCTCTGCAGACCTGGACAAAATCACAGACTGGTCAAACAAGTGGAACATGTCTTTCAATCCTGACAAATCTCACACTCTTACAATGTCTCTCCGAAAGGACCGACTGGACAACCCTCCCATCTACTTTCTCAACAATCCTCTCCAAGAAGTTCTGTCGCTCAAGCTTTTGGGTCTCACTATCTGCCATGATCTTTCTTGGGAAAACCACATTTCCAAGCTGGCCTCCAAAGGCAGTCGCCGACTGGGCATCCTCCGTCGTGCGAAGTCCTTCCTTGGCACACCTGAGCTCCTCACCACATACAAGGCTTTCATCCGCAGCTCAATGGAATACTGTTCTCCCCTCTGGGCTGGTGCTCCTGCCTCACACCTTGCTCGGCTTCACGCTGTTGAGGCCAAAGCTTTCAGAATCATTGGAATCTCCTGCGATGTAGTCAACTCCGAGGGCCTTTCACTCACTCACCACAGGCAGGTTGGTGGTCTTTCTGTCTTCTACCGACTCCTCTCCGGCCTTGCTCCCCCAGCTCTCTCTGTGCTCTGTCCCCCCAATATTCCTTCAGGTCGCACAAGATCTGCCTGCAACCCTCTTATGGTTAAACTGCCAAAGTCTAGGCTCTCTGCTCACCTTCACTCTTTCATTCCCCTTTTCTCCCGCCTCTGGAACAAACTCCCCCACTCCCTTCAATCCCACTCCTCCCTCCAGGTCTTTAAAACAGCTGTTCACCACCATCTCTTACTTCTTCCCCCATCGAAAACCTTGATCTTTTCTACCCCCGGTAATTCACCGCAGAGTCCTTGCAGTGTTTTTTTTTTTGTTTTTTGTTTTTTGTTTTGTTTTGTTTTGTTTTGTATACAAGATCGAGGCTCGTGAAAGAGCGAACATTAATCACACAGAAAGACAAACCGACACATAAAACATATAACATCGGGAGCGGTAGACAAGATGGGGAGAGAGGGGGAAGGACACAAACACAACATTTGAGAGCAGGGACCGAGAGACATGGAGACATCGAGAGATCTGAGAGAGGGCGAGGGCTTTGGGGGGGGGGCATGGGAAGGGAGCGGTGGGAGAGGTATAAAACATATGGACACTGCCAGGACTTCCAGGAAAGAGGTTGGAATTTCAAACAAGGTGGATCCGGGGTGAATTAGCGGGGGTAGAAAAGATCAAGGTTTTGGATGGGGGAAGATAAGAGATGGTGGTGAACAGCTGTTTTAAAGACCTGGAGGGAGGAGTGGGATTGAAGGGAGTGAGGGAGTTTGTTCCAGAGGCGGGAGAAAAGAGGAATGAAAGAGTGAAGGTGAGCAGAGAGCCGAGATTTCGGCAGTTTAACCATCAGAGGGTTGCTGGCAGATCTTGTGCGACCTGTAGGAATATTTGGGGGACAGAGCACAGAGAGAGCTGGGGGTGCAAGGCCGGAGAGGAGTCGGTAGAAGACAGAAAGACCACCTACCTGCCTGCGGTGAGTGAGTGAAAGGCCCTCAGAGATAGCTTCATCGCGGGAGATTCCAATAATTCTGAAAGCTTTGGTTTCAACAGCGTGAAGCCGAGCTAGGTGTGAGGCAGGAGCACCGGCCCATAGGGGAGAACAGTATTCCATTGAGCTGCGGATGAAAGCCTTGTATGTGGTGAGGAGCTCAGGTGTGCCGAGGAAGGACTTCGCACGACGGAGGATGCCCAGTCGGCGACTGGCTTTGGAGGCCAGCTTGGAAATGTGGTTTTCCCAAGAAAGATCATGGCAGATAGTGAGACCCAAAATCTTGAGCGACAGAACTTCTTGGAGAGGATTGTTGAGAAAGTAGATGGGAGGGTTGTCCAGTCGATCTTTTCGGAGAGACATAGTAAGAGTGTGAGATTTGTCAGGATTGAAAGACATGTTCCACTTGTGTGACCAGTCTGTGATTTTGTCCAGGTCTTCAGAGAGTGAGGAGGCAGCAGACTGCCGATCTGAGGGAAGAGGAATGGAGCGGCAGAGAGTGGAGTCATCAGCAAAGAGATAGAGAGGATTTTTGAGAGAGTCAGAGAGATCATTGATGAAGACCAGAAAAAGCACGGGGCCCAGAACACTGCCTTGGGGAACTCCAGCCTGAACAGGAAGAGGAGATGAGAGAAACCCATTCAGGGCCACACGTTGACGACGACTAGAGAGGAAGTCCGCCAGCCATGCGTGGAGATTTCCATGGATACCAAAGGAGGAGAGTTTGGTGAGCAGAGCGGGGTGCCAGACCGTGTCGAAGGCACGTGATATGTCGAGGGAGACAGCTCTAATTTCCTGTTTGGCATTGAGGACCTCCATCCATTGTTGAGACAGCAGAAGCAGCATGTCCAGAGTAGAGTGACCTGGTCTGAAACCAAATTGATGATCAGAGATCAAGCCATTGGAGAAGAGGAAAGATTTCATATCCGAAGCAATGATGGATTCCATGACTTTGCTGATAATTGGGAGAAGGCTGATTGGTCTGTAGTTGCTAGGATCTGATTTTGCACCTTTTTTGTGCAAAGCGGTGATGTTGGCTGATTTCCAAGCAGATGGCAGTTGACCTTGAGCAAAAGAGAGGGTGAAGAGAACAGAGAGAGGGTGAGATAGAGCAGCAGAGCAGGATTTTAGGACCCGTGGGCTGATGCCGTCAGGTCCAGTTGCAGAATCAGAGTCGAGGGTTGACAGAAACTTTTCCACCTTGTCAGGAGGAAAGGACACGGAGTCCAGGAGCAGCAGGGTACGACTGGGTATGGTGGGTACAGAGAGGGATGGGTTTGGGACACAAGATATAGAGGCAAACACAGAGTTGAGGCATTCAGCTTTTTCACGTGCGGAGTCAGCTGTGTAGCCGTTTGAGGTAAGGGAGGGGATGGAGGGGGAACAAACACCAGAAACGGATTTGACCAGACGCCACCAGGATTTGGAAGAGGGAGACAGATAAGAGAGTTCGGTCTTGAGAACGGAGAGATATTGTTTCCTGGCTCTCCTGAGGGTGGACACACACTTGTTTCGGGCTTTGTGAAAGGAAATGAGATTTCCTTCCGTTGGATTTGCTTTCCAGGAGACGAAGGCAAGTTGTTTCTGGGCAACAGCCTCACCACAAGATTCCGTGTACCATGGACGGGAGGAAGGGTATGACAACTGAAGACGAGATGGGATAAATCTGTGCATGAGAGAGAGCAATTTACTTTGGAAGAATTCCCAGGATGAGTTGATGTCCGAGGTGGTAGAGATGGGAGACCAGTCCAGATGATTGATGGCTGCTTGAAGACCATGCCAGTTGGCCTGAGTGAAATGCCAGACTCGTCGACGCTGAGCAGGCTCCCTGAGGATGGTCAGAGAGATGTCCACTTTAACAAGGACATGATCAGTTGATCCGATCGGAGCAGAAGAAGAGCAGCAGACATTTTCAGGGAAGTTAGTCATAACCAAGTCCAGAAGAGAAGATGTTCCGTTGACTGAGATCCGGGTCGGGAAATTGACAGATTGTGTCAGTCCCAGTGAGTTGCAGAAGTCCTTTGCTGAAGAGCCATGGCTGGTGAGAGAGGTACCCACACCCAGCCAACTGGCATGGTGACAATTGAAATCACCACATATGAGGAAGAGAGAGTTGGGATGAGTAGATAGAAGTTGGTCCATATCATCAGACAGCGAGATGTAGATGGAGTCATCACTGTTTGGTGGACGGTACAACACACATATGAACAAGAGGTGGGAGCGAAGGGGAAGCCGTAGCCAGAGGTATTCCTGGGGGTGAGGTGGAGAGAGTGCAGTGCAGGGCGAGTGAGGAAGAGAGTTTTTGATAAAGATAGCAACCCCGCCTCCAGGACGAGGCTCAGGTCTATCATACCGGAGGAGGGAGTAGCCCGGGAGAGATACTATGGAATCAGAGACATCATAAAGGAGGAAAGTTTCTGTTAAGCAGATCACGTCTGGTTTGACAGAAGCAACCTGTATGGAGAGATCAGTTAAGTTTGAACGAAGGCCCCGGATGTTTGAGGTCCATACCGTTAATGAAGAGGAAGGGGGAGCATCAGATACAGAACAGGGGGGAGGAGGGGTAGGGTAAGATGTGGAAGAGGTGGAAGAGATAGGGAGAGCTGTTGAAGGTGTGTCAGAGATTTCAGAATAGCTCGGAGAAAGGGAAGGATGGGGCGGACAAAAGGTTTGATGGTGATTGGGTGAGCCACAATGAGGTGTTATTTGAGGAGGGGGAAGAGCGAGGCAGAAGGTTGGGGGAGATGGAGGTGAGAGTTTGAAGGGGGATGAAGCGGGGAGGACGCTTTGAGGAGGGGGAGTGAGAGGGGGGAAATTGAGAAGCAATGAGGGTGGGGAGATTTGAAGGGGAGGGGTGAGGGGGGAGTTTGGGAGGGAAGGGACAAGGGGAGGGATTTGAAAGGGATGGGATATGGGGGAGATTTGGAGGGGAGGGGTGAGGCAGGAGTCTAGGAGGGGAGGGGCGAGCGGGCGTTTTGGCGGGGAGGGGTGAAGGGGTAGTTTAGGAGGGAGGGGGCAAGGGGGGAGATTTGAAAGGGATGGGTGATGGGGAAGATTTGGAGGGGAGGGGTGATGGGGAAGATTTGGAGGGGAGGGGTTATGGGGAAGATTTGGAGGGGAGGGGTGAGATTGGATTTTTGAAAGTGTACGATTTATGGGAAACGAACATTTATTGCAAAATGAGTTTCTTGTGACCTTCGAGTTAAAAATACGTTTAAGGACGCTGGATGGAGGATGGAGTGCAGGAGAGTTTAGGGAATGTAGAAAAAAGGCACTATAGGAGATGGATATTTTTTTTGGGATGAATTGATTTGGTGAGCAAGTCGAAAACAGCCTTTTAAAGAAGAAGAAGAAAAAGGTGTTATAAAATATGACGGAATACATAACTTGAGGGGAAAGTGTAAACATTGAAGGTTAATGAGTGAAAACTATCTGGGGAAATGGGGGAGAAACACGTGGTCGAAGAACGAACGAACGAATAAGAATGAATAAACGAATGAGAACAGAGAAGGAAATGTTTTTTTTTTTTTTTTTTTTTTTTTTTTTTGAGTTGAGATTTACACAAGGAAGTAGGCTATGGGTGAAAAGCCTGGGAATACAGAGAACGAAAGTTATTGGATCACAAACGACGGACCGCTGAGAGAAAAACAAAGCCTCAAGGTTGTACAGTGCACACTGTACAAGGCCTCAAGACACGACACGGCAAACAGACGATCAATTTATGAAAGATAAACACCGAGAAACAACCAAAGTTGCACACAATAACTTCACACACCGAAAGATAAATACAGTTTCGACAAAATACAATTGTGAACAGACTTAACTTCGAAAAACGTGGAGACCGTGTGGAGCTTCGAAAATCCCTCCCACCGTCTCCGATATCTCGAAAATCCCTCCCACCGTCTCCGAGTGTTCATATGTTTTATTCCTCTCCCACCTCCCCCCAAGTCCTCCCGATGTCCCTGCTCTCAAATGTTGTGTTTGTGTCCTTCCCCCTCTCTCCCCATCTTGTCTGCTGCTCCCCTTGTTTTTTGTGTTTTGTGTGTCGGTTTGTCCTTTTGTGTGATTAATGTTAACTCTTTCATGAGCCTCGATCTTGTATAATAAAAATAATAAAAAATAAAAATCACAAGTGGCAAACAGCTTCTAACATGTAAGTCAATGAGATACGTTACAGCCTCACTAAATTTAAGTCCACAAATCATTAATAAATTTAAAAATACTAGGGCATGCCCGTACTATATCTATATCTAAAATTATATCCCCCCCCTCTATTTACATGAAATGGTTTGGTCCAAAGCGAACGGCTTGCGAGTACGGTGACAATCCCCCCCCCCCTCTATTTACATGAAATGGTTTGGTCCATTCGCAAAGCCAAAGCGAACGGCAGTTACGAATCGCAGTTACGATGAATCGCAAAGTAGTTTTAATTAGTTTTAAAACATAGTTTAACGCCAACATAGTTTGCCAACGTGAAATAAATGAATACGCTCTCAAATGTGCCGTCCGAGGCAGAGTCTGTTCGGCACGTTCGGCACACGTGATAGCTCGCTGCTCTCTGATTGGTTGAATCGTTTTTTGGACATAGCTCGGTAACTACTTGTCCGATTAATATGAAACCTTGAAAAGGCACATCCTCGGGTCCCCAGCAATATACCTGGCAAGTTTCAAGTATATCGGACCGGTAGTTGTCGAGAAACAGCGGTCGCATACACACACACACACAGACAGAGATTAGTGGAATTATAGATAGATGATTTGATCTTGCCTTAGTAAAGACAGGACCACACAGTCTTCCATAATGTGTTTTGTTGTGTGTGGTGCAGCCTGGCAGTGGTTGCAAGTGCCGTCGGTCGTCGCCAATAGGAATTCCCGATGCAACATGATGAAAGTGAACGCGGTGTTCTTCTTCTTCACCTGGATCTATCACCATTCTTCAGAAAGATTATTTTGTTCCTTTATACTGTTCCTTTTATTTTGTTGCACCCTCATTAAAAGTGTTAAAAATAATGCCTCTGGCAGCACATTAAATTAAAAATTAACAAGCGTTACGCCTAGGTCCCCCGTCGGTGAAGTGATGTGAGTTGACAAAGTGGCAGACAGAAAACATGCTATGATATGATATTTCGCTCACAAGGTTCAGACATACATGGAGGCGGCCATCTTGGATTTTGACGTGGCGACCCAATTTTCAATGGCGTTCTTCCTTATGCCTAGATACACCCACACACCAGATTAGAAGTTGGTACTTCGCTTATTTTTCAAGATATTCCGCTCACAAGGTTCAGACATACATGGCGGCGGCCATCTTGGATTTTGACATGGCGACCCAATTTTCAATAGCGTTCTTCCTTATGCCTAGATACACCCACACACCAGATTAGAAGTTGGTACTTCGCTTATTTTTCAAGATATTCATTTCACAAGGTTCAGACATACATGGCATCAGACATACATGGTGGCGGCCATCTTGGATTTTGACGTGGGTTGCACCCACACACCAAATTTGAATGCGGTCCTTCGATTACGCATGCACGCACGCAAACACGCACGGACGGACGGACGGACGGACGGACGGACGAAGGGGAAAGCCATAGTCCCCCTTTCGCTACGCTGTGCGACGGGGGACTATTAAAAACTCATGAAAGCTGAACAATTTTAAGGTGGGAGGGGTTCAATTTTCTACAGAGGGAGAGAAAAGGGTGCAACGGCATGGAGGGAAAGAAAAGGTGTCTGAAAGGTAAGTGCAGATACGCGAAAACGTGGACCCTGAACACGCGGACGGCGAGGTTTGACGGTACATGTACTGGAACTATGATTTGTGAGGCAGTTACACACAAAGGCAAATTTGAGAGTCGAGTACAAAAAAAAAATTCCAACAGAACTTTAGCCAATTTAACAAAGTCATCCTTTTTTATTAAATGCATTGTGATTTCAAATGTCAACAAGAACGACACTTTGACGTCACAACGTCGCCCACATTATTACATCATTATAATACTTGTACCAAGTTTGATTTAAATCCATTCAGCTGTTCTCAAGTTATCACATTTTTACCTGACATGACCTCTGACCTTTGACATCTTGACCCCAAAATTTAATCAGTTCCTGATCATTATACATACCTGGAACAAGTTTTAATTTAAATCCCTTCAGCTGTTCACAAGTTATCACATTTTAACTTGATATGACCTCTGACCTTTGGCCTTTGACCTCGTGACCCAAAAATCTAATCAGTTAATCTTTACACCATTATACATATCTGTACCAAGTTTGAATTAGATCACTTCAGCCGTTCTCAAGTTATAGACATAGTACAGACTTTGACCTTTGACCTCTTGACCCCAAAATCGAATCAGTTCATCTTTACATCATTCTACATAACTGTACCAAATTTAGTCAAAATCCCATCACTGGTTCACAAGTTATAGCGGTAACAGCATTTTTTAAACCTAAAATGACCTCTGACGTTTGGCCTTTGACCTCATGACCCCAAAATATAATCAGTTCATCTTTACCTCATTATACATACCTGCACCAACTTTCACTAAAATCTTTTCAGCAGTTCTCAAGTTATTGCGGTAAAGAAAACCTATCATGGACGGACAGACGGACGGCCAACTTGAAAACATGATGCTTCCAGCGACTTTGTTGACGGAGGCATAAAAATTGACAAATTGACAAAAGCAGTTTCCGTTCATGATGTAAAATAGATTGCACTTATTGAATAATTTCAATAACAATTTTATAGTCAACAAAAAAGCCTTTAAAATTGCTTATGGAACAGATTGCAAAACCATGTGCATAAAAAGGTCATACCTTTTCGACTAAGTCCAGGCACTCAGCATTGTCCATCCAATCAATGGCCTCCCATGATATTCCTTCCCTGATTTACAAGAAAACCGTCAAAAGGCTTTTTAAAAGCAATAACATCTCCTAATACCACAGCATGCCATAAACATTAAGAATCAACCAACACAACCAATTCCACCCTCAAAAAATTTAAGTATAAAAATGAAGGACCATTTTGAACATTAAAGGCACAAAGTGTTACACACTACTGTGAAACCAATGAAATATATCAATAAAATAATACTTTAGATATTTACATTTTACCGTGAACAGTTTGACCTGCACAACAAAGTTTTACTTCATTTCTCTACCATGGATCAAAGCGTTTTGATTATTTTTTTTTTTTTGGTCAAATTAAATTGCATTTCACCATTCATTATAAAGTTGAAAATTGCTCAATAAAACACCAGGTGCCATTTATGGTAACAAAATTTGTTCCAACAAGTGCTTCTCATCACGAAATTCGACTGTGGATATGAGAATAATTTTATGCAGGAGTGAATGAATGAATGAATTGGTGCACGTGTTATAAACTAGATTAATTAAAACAGCGAGCACCTGGTGATGTGCTGGTAAGATGCAGTCAGGGGTTTGTGTTGATAAGTCACTGCAAACATTGCACAGTGCTTTCATTATGAAGCTTCATTATCTATGGAAGGTTTATATTATGCAAATTTCATTATACAGGGTGGTCCAATAATCCAGATAGGATTTGGGCGGTTGGACTACAGCAATAAATTTTTACCTTGTATATTATTTTTAATATGTATACACAAAGAATTAAGTTAAGCACCCCTACACAACGAATTAAGGTAAGCACCCCCTAATATATATTATTTGTGTATATGTATACATTGGCATATATTCTAAGGTATGTGAGATCAAATAATGATTGGTATGACATTAGCAATTATCCATTGATGAAATTGAGTGATCAAAGTGAAAAAAAGTGATTGGTTGAGTCAGTGATCCGATCACGTGGGTCCTACACACGTTATTGACGCAAAGATCGCTAGAGGTCTTCTCAGAACAATGACTGTACGTTAGAAAACATAAACGTCATCCACACTGTCCGTGATGGACCTATAGCTCCATACTTAAATTGAGGTGAAAATATGCCTAAAATTCCCAAAAAATTTCACCTTAAATTATTCAGAATAAAATATTGAAAACGGCATGATTGTTATGTTTTTATGTGACCATAATATCACTTCTCCAGAAAATATAGCAATATCATGGGTATATTACACTGTTTTGACGACAACAAACTTGTAATGTGCGAGGTTGTAAAAAAACGGGGGGGGTGCTTAACTTAATTCTTTGTGTATATATAGTATTGAATAAATTTTTTGTTTAATTATCTAATTAATTCATTTTCAAAAAGTTAGATTCAGATGAAATGGTGGTGGTTTAGTTATGCTATTAGCCAATTGATTAATAAATAAATTATTTTACGATTATTATTTATTTATTTTCATTATTAATTACTTATTTAATTTCTTTCTCATCTGGGAAATATCTCAGGCACCTTTTGAGCTAGGAAGCTGATATTTGGACACAAGAGTGACCATGTAATTTGGCTATAAAGGATATTTTTGATTTAATGATTAATCAATTAATCGATTAATTTATTTATTTATTTTTCGATTAATTCTTTATTTAATTATGTAACAAAAATGCTGCAGCTTCAGATAAGACACTTGTCGCTTCGGTATACTATTAGCCAATTGATTAAGAAATTAATTATTTTACAATTTTTATTTATTTATTTTAATTACGCAATTAATCAATCAATTATTGTAAAGGGTGTTTCCATAAAGAATGCCTTTTTTCCCCGAAACGAATCGGGCACTCACACATACCGCATTGTGAACGTACAAGTGATTATAATCAATTGTAGCAAGTCTCAACAACGCGTGCCCTGCGAGGTGAAAAGTCTCCAAAAATATCTCAATTTTTTTCTCATTTTTTTTTAGATATGACCGAAAAACTCGTCGCTCAAAGGATCGCCTGTGTCGCGTTTGGAATTGCACGCAAGCGTTTTGCAGACACTCTCAGGCCCGTTAAGGAGGACAGCGTTGGCTTTGTTTTGCATTATTTTCACAGCGTTGGCTTTGGGCGATGGCCTGGAAATTCACCAGACCTCAATCCAGCAGAGAACCTTGGAGTCATTATGAAAGAGCGAGTTGAAGACCGCTTGTTGGATTTTTCGGAGAGCGAACAGTGTTCCCGTGACCGTTTAATGGATATAATCAACGAGGTCTTGGAAGGAATGAAAGGTGATACTGACCTCTTTTGCAATTTGTTGAGGTCGTTTCGAACGCATTTGAATCTTGTGAAAGCCGCTGGTGGAAAATCGATTAAAAATTATTAAAGTCTGAGGTGTGCATCCGGTCGGGAAAAAAAGGCATTCTTTAGGGAAACACCCTTTACACCTCTCCCTCCCAATACCGTCTCTATGCGCTGCACAGTGGCAATGCCGCGTGCTGGAGGATATGTTATTATTTATTTGGCATGGGGGCGGTGCACTTTGAATGTATCCGTACTTGTTTAGCTTATGGTTAATAGAAAGTACATACTCAAAACCTTTGTAAGAACTGAAACCTAACGCTGAAAACCCCCTAAACTACCAAGTGCAAACAGCTGAAGGATTCAGATAATATTGGATTTTGGTATAAAAGGTGATCTAACTCTGTGAATGGTGCAGCGAGATTATCAAGCGAGCCACAACTGCATCCCCACAATCGAATAATCTTTATCTGCCAGCAATCTGGGGCAAATTTTTATTCACAGATTAGACCACTAATACAAATATACTGCCTCCTTATAAACTGTCCAAGCGCCATTCTTCAGGCTTCAACAAATTACAGATGTCAATCCGATACCAACATCTGTTTTTTTTAAACAAGGCAATGCATTGATATCTCTAAAGTCTAATCTATATTTGTATGCCTAATGCACAGCCCTATTTTTAAAATGTACATTTATACTGATGAGTGGATGATCATAGCATAAATAATCAGTTTTCATATGACAATCAGCCAGTTGCACATGCACACCCTATCTCTGTGAAACATGAAA